>NC_053425.1:68101134-68278812 GCF_007990345.1 Gossypium hirsutum
GGTAATTCCAGCTTATAAGCGACTGGCCCAATCCGCCTCACAACCCGATATGGCCCAATGAACCTTGAGCTTAGCTTCCCCTTCTGTCCAAACCTTAATACCTTCTTCCACGAAGAGACTTTAACAAAAACTAAGTCCCCCACTGCATACTCAATTTCTCGACGCTTAAGGTCAGCATACGACTTCTGCCTATTTGAGGCCTCCTTCCACCGATCCGGAATCAATTTTACCTTACCTTCAGTATCTGCTACTAACTCAGGGCCCAAAACTCTTCGTTCGGCCAATTCCGTCCAACATGTTGGATTTCGAAACCTTCGCCCATACAATGCTTCATACGGGGCCATCCCAATACTTGCTTGATAACTATTATTGTACGCAAATTCGACTAATGACAAATAGTCTTCCCAGCTACCTCGGAACTCAATTACATATCCCCTCAACATATCTTCCAAAACTTGGATCACCCTTTCTGACTGTCCATCAGTTTGAGGGTGGAATGCCGTATTGAACTTCAACCTAGTACCTAATGCCTCGTGCAGGTTCTTCCAAAATCGCGAAGTGAAACATGGGTCCTTATCAGATATTATGAAAACTGGCACTCCATGCAATCTTACAATCTCCGCCACATATAACCTAGCCAGCTTTTGTAACGAGTAATCGGTGCAGACCGGTACTAAATGGGCAATCTTGGTTAACCGATTGACTATAACCCATATCAAGTCTTTCTTAGTTGCCGTCAAAGGTAGCCCACTAACAAAGTCCATAGTAACCCTTTCCCATTTCCAAAGTGGAATCTTTATTGGCTGAAGCAATCCTGAAGGCAACTGATGTTCCGCCTTCACCTTTTGACAAATCAAGCATTTACTTACAAACTTCATAACCTCGCGCTTAATTCCAGGGCACTAATAAAGCTCACGCAAATTTTGTTACATCTTGTTTCCGCCAGGATACATAGCATAGAGACTGCTATACGCTTCCTGCAGAATAGACTGCCTTAGATCATCGTCCTTTGGTATACACATTCTCCTACGAAAACACAACACTCATTCACTATTTATCCTAAAGTCTAATGTCTCCCCATCTTCTAATTGTCTAAAACGAGCACCCAAAGTCTCAGCCACTAACTACTTACTCTTTATCTGCTCGACCCACACCGATTTTACTTGAAGCTCAGCTAACAAGCTACCATCATCCAACAAGCTTAAACGGGCAAGTATAGCCTTCAAGTCTAACTTAACCCTACGACTCAACGCGTCGGCTACCACATTTCTTTTGCCAGGGTGGTATTCAATCCTACAATCATAATCCTTTAATAATTCCACCCACCTACGCTACCTAAGGTTTAGCTCCTTTTGGGTAAGGAGGTACTTCAAACTCTTATAGTCCGAATAAATTATGCACTTCTCTCAGTATAAATAATGCCTCCATATTATTAGCGCAAAAACCACCGCAGCTAGTTCCAAGTCATGGGTTGGGTAATTCACCTCATGAGTCTTAAGTTGACGTGACACATACGCAACCACTTTTTCGTCCTGCATCAATACACAGCCCAAGCCCACATGCGACGCGTCATTATAAACCGTAAACTCCTTCCCAGGCTCTGGCTGAATTAGCATAGAGGCCTCAGTTAAAACTTTCTTAAGCTTTCCAAAACTCTCTTGCTACTTGTCCGTCCAATCAAATGGTACTCCCTCCCTCAACAACTTAGTTAAAGGTGCAACAATTAATGAAAAGCCCTCAACAAACCGCTTATAGTACCCTGCCAAGCCCAGAAAACTTCGGCTTTTCGATGCTGACTTAGGTGTTTTCCAGTCTAAAACTGCTTCAATTTTTCAGGGATCCACCTTAATCCATTCAGCTAACACCACATGTCTTAGAAAAGTAACCTCCCTTAGCCAAAATTCGTACTTACTAAATTTGGCATATAGCTGCTTCTCCCTCAAAATCTACAACACAATCCTTAAGTGTGCATTATGCTCATCCTCATTTCTTGAGTACACTAAGATGTCATCTATAAAAACCACCACGAACCGATCCAGGTAGGGCTGGAAGACCCGATTCATGAGATCCATGAAAGCGGTGGGTGCGTTCATCAGCCCGAATAGCATTACCAAGAACTCATAGTGCCCATAACGAGTTCTGAAAGCTGTCTTATAAACATCTGCCTCCTTAACCCTTAATTGGTGATACCCCGAACGCAGATCAATCTTCGAGAAAACGGAAGCTCCCCTAAACTGATAAAAAAGATCATCAATTCTCGGCAGAGGGTACTTGTTTCTAATAGTTAACTTGTTCAATTACCGATAGTTGATGCACATTCGCAACGTCCCATCTTTCTTCTTTACGAATAACACCGGTGCTCCCCAGGGAGACACACTTGGTTGGATGAGTCCTTGATCCAACAATTCCTGAATCTGTGCCTTATGTTCTATCAACTCTTTCGGTGCCATTCGATAAGGGGCGAAGGACACCAGAATCATACCAGGTAACAACTTGATTCCAAATTCCACTTCTCTGTTGGGCGGTAACCCTGGCAGCTCCTTGAGAAAAACATCAAGAAATTCCCTAACTATTCTCAACTCCATAACAGTAGGGCTCTTAGCCTCCGTATCGCTAATATAAGCCAAATGGGCTTTGCATCCCTTTCGTACCAACTTGTCAGCCCTTGATGCTGAGATCACATTCAACAGATAATTCCAGCATTCACCAATCAACACCATCTCCTTATCCTCTTCCATTCTCAGCACCATTCACTTTGCAATGGAATCCAAGATTGCACGGTGTTTCATCAGCCAATCCATACCCAAGATTAAATCAAACTTGCTAAACGATAGTTCCATCAAATCCGCTAAAAATGTAACCCCTTGAACCGCTAAAGGTACCTCCCTAAACAAGTTATTCACTCCCACTGACTGGCCAACGGGCTTATCACAGTAATCTCATTCGCAGTAATTTCAAACATATCACCCAAAGGTCCTGTTAAAATTCCATGTACCATATGAATGCGTCGATCCAATATCAATCAATGTAGTGTAAGGTAACTCATGTATGAAGAACAACCCGTTATCACATCTGGTGTAATATCCTGATTTTGGGCCTAGTCGGAATAGTGGTTTCGTGACCAAAAAATCCGAGATAGAAATAATTATGTTATGATTATTTTGAGGTCTATGATATGATTGCATGATTGTATGAAAATTTCGTGAAGAAATTTTATGCATAAAGTGCTTAAATTGAATTAGGGACTAAATTGAATAATTTGTAAAACTTGCATTCTAGAAGTTTCTAGTATGAAATTGTTTTGAAATATTAATTAGGAGGCCTTAAATAGCAATTTTACCAATTTCTAAGTCTATGAACAAAAATTGGACATGGATGGAATTTTTGGAAAGTTTAGTAGTAAGGGCATTTTGGTCATTTAGGGGTAAAATGAATTAAAATACAAAATTAAAAGCCAATTTTGCTCATCTTCAACCCCATGGCCGAATATAGTAAGGAGAAACCATGGCTAGGGTTTTTCAAGCTTCCAAGCTCGATTGTAAGTTCATTCTAGCCCTGTTTTTCAAGTTCTTTACGTTTTTGGAGTCCCGGTAGCTCGATTAAGCTTATGCTAGCAATAATTTAACCTAGGGTTTATATTTGGTAAAATACCCATCGGTGAAATTTGTGTATTTTGGTGTTTTATGATAGAATATGAGGTTTTAAATTATGTTAGACAACTTGTGCTACTCGGTTTTAAGCGAAAACTAGCAAAAGGGCTTAATCGGTAAAAATACCTAATAGTCATAAATACATGTTAGAGTGAGAATTTGATGTTTCCATAGAAGGGAAAAATAATCAGCATGTCATAAAACATAAGAAAATAGGCTGAAGTTTAATTTACGAGCTTTGGGGCAAAAGGGTAAATATGCAAAAGTTTAGGGGCAAAACTGTAATTTTGCCAAAATATGATTTTGGGTCAATTTGAATAATGTGAGTCCTAATTATACTATATTTTAAATGATAGAGCAAGGAAAACTAAAATTCGGGCTAAAATGGGGAAAATACCAAGTTGTGGACGAAATGGTAAAAGTAGCTATTTTCGCATACGAGGTAAGTTCATGTGTAAATGTAGTAACATAATTGTCATTTTAAGCAATTTAATGTTGTTTATATGATATGATGCTGATTATTATCATGAAATATTATGCTTTGTGGTTATTGTTGAATAATATGTAATTATGTGAATTACTTGATGAGTATGAACTATCACTGAAGTATCAATTTCGATATTCCGTGGAAGATGGAAAAGATGTGTGATCGAGGAAAACGCCCGTTTGAACCTTAGGAATCGATTAGGATACAAGTGACATGTCACTAGGATGGTTGAGCATCCGAACTCGTTGAGTTGAGTCCGAGTTCACTTATGGATGCAAATGTCCGAACTCGTTGAGTTGAGTCCGAGTTCGTGAGATGTAACTAGGCATCCGAACTCGTTGAGTTGAGTCCGAGTTCACTCATGGATGCGAACGCCCAAGCTCGTTGAGTTGAGTCCGAGTTCGCTTATGGGCGGGTTACATAGTAGCTTGGCTACATATGTGGCACTTATGTGCAAACTTTCCATGTATCCAAATTATATTCCGATGTGTTCAACGGGTAAAATTTTACTCAAGCGGAGGAATACTCGAGATGAAAGGGACGTATTGGTAAGTGTTGTGAAATGAACACTTTGATCAGGTATCTACTTAACCCTCGGGTTGAAAACTCGATATAACAACAATATGGTAAGATGATAAATGAAAATGTGATATGAATGTCTCGGTGATGATTATACAAATGATGTTTTATGTTTGCTTATATAGTTATGTTACTTGCTATTTGCATGTGAACTTACTAAGAATTTATGCTTACTCCCTCCTTTTCATTCCTTGTAGTGTTGACAAGCCAGCTCGGAAATCGGAAACGGTCGGTGGCACGCTCACACTATCCGTATACCATCTTGGCATAATGGCTTGTATATTTTGAGTATGGCATGTATAGCATTATAATCATTTTGTGTATATGGTCTTATGATATGGTTATTGAGTGGTTTGGAAATTCTTGGTAATGATTAGCCATTGGAATGGCTAATCATGATCATATTTGGTGTTATGTATGCTAAATTGCTAGCTAATCCATGGAAACCATGAAATAGGTAAAATTTACCATAAAATAGATTCAGACAGCAGCAGTGACGTGAGTTTGAAAAATCACTAAAAATAGTAAAGATATAATTAGATGATGAATAATATTTGGAATTGAATAATTATGAGTCTATTTTCATATGGATGGAACAAAACAGGTATATGAGTTATATTTTATGAGATGTTTAAATTTTTTTGAAACAGTGCCAGAGCATTTTCTGGTTCCCCTGTCCTGACTTTATAAATTCACCATAAATTTTTCAAAGATAATTATAAGTCATAATTTATATGTACAGATTCCTTATTGAGTCTAGTTTTATTAGGAGAAAACGGTATAGTCATTGAAACTCTGTACAGGGAGATATTTGATTCGTAATACACAGAGGTCAGAGCAGTCAAACTCTAAAACAGGGGAGACTTTAGCTAATAAACTGTACTAATTTGCTCGACAAAAAATTCTATAAAAACATTAGTAAGTAGATATATGAGTCTAGTTTCAGGGAAAATTTGCGGAATTGGATTTCAAGTTTTGTAACTCGAGATATGAATTTTTAAGCGACTATGACGCAGATTGTTAGCTTGACTGAAAATTTTAAAAATAAATTGTTTGAGCTGTTTAAGTAATGAATTAAGTCTATTAACACCTCGTGTTTGACTCCGGCGACGATCTCGGGTACGGGGCATTAAATTTGGTTGTATCAAAGTAGGTTTAGTCGGTTCTCGGACTAACCTAGCATGTGTAAAAGTTTAGCTATACATGCCACTGATCTGTGATAGTGTGATGTCTTCCGACGCGTATGAGTACCGTCTTATTTAGACAGGGTACTCTCCAACCGAGCTACGCCGACCATGTTCAATGTTATGTGAAGGTATTTGAGTAAAATTATGATTATGATAAGTCTCGGTTCAGAAAAGTATGAATAAAAGTTTATGATACATATGTGATAAATATCCATATTTGCTTCATGCTCATATGATGTAGTGTATATGGCTTACTTGATAAGGTGAACGGAATAAATAGAAAGTAGTAGAGGTATGAATAAAAGTCATAATATTATGATATGAATGAAAATGTCCTTGTCTTGATTTGGACGTCGAATGTTGATGAATGCTAATGATATATAATTTTTATGAGATAAAGGATTATAATGAAATGAACTTATCTATGTTAAATTGTTGGACTGAATTATATGATTGTAATGATATGTACATGATGATGCACGAAATGAAAGTTGTGATTGTGATGCAAATATCTATGTTTGTTTGGTCTTATATGATGTCATGAGCATGACTTAATTTAATTAAATGAATGGATAAGTAAAGCTATCTAGAAAACATAGAATGTATGCATAAGTATATTGTCTAAATGGACAATAGGAAAATTTGTGTAAGCCAACATGAATGTTGCATTGCCTGAATGAATGACATGATTTTGATGATGTTGCTATGATGATGGGAGTTATGTCATATGTGTATGTATAAGAAAGTCGAGTCAGAGGTCCTACAACCTCTCCCCCTTACCGAAGTGGTACTTATAATGGAATTTCATGAGATTTGTATTGAATAAGTTTCCGATTGAGAACCCAAAGAGTTCAGTGATAGAATAATTATAAGTATGATCAGAGATTGAAAATGAGCTGATAAGTAAAGTCAGAGCCAGTAAAGTATCGAATTGACGTAAAGATTATTGGAGTTATGCACTATCCCAATTAGAGAAGGAATTCTCTTTGGTAAATCGAATTACTCAGGTGCATGGTCGAGAAAAGTGTAAATCAAAATTTATTCAGAACTGGCCTTCTTTAGTGAATGGTTTAATATGAAATTTGTGACAGCAGAACTAGTTGGGGAAATGATATTTGAAATGTGAACTATCTGAGTGTGACAGTTATGACTGGACAGATTTAGCAGTCGCTTTTGAGATGTTCTATGTGTTTACCCGTTCTCAGAAATATTTCTATGGCTATTGATCTTCTGAAGAAATTCTTGTTATATGGGAATGTCTTCTAATTCTGGTGTTGGATAAAAGCATTGGTAGTCTGACTGGTTTATAATTTATATTGCTCTATTTCATCGGGTATTCTATTTCATTTCGTCTGATAAGAATTGATGAGAGAATACATATGATATTATGATTCTGTTTCTTCTACTTGATGCTTCATCTGATATATATGTATGGGAAGATATATTGTTCTTGTTATATTTGATTTCAGTGGGATTAAATGATGTTTTCTTCTGGACTTTCTTTCTTTGAAGAATTATCGGGGTATTTTGTATTTTCTCTATGAGTTTGGTTTTCGATTCTCCGGCATAGTATCGTATCTTGGGTTTCTTTATCCTGGATCTCTTTATTCTATATTTCTTTATTCGGTTTTCTTGTTATCTTTATCCATAATTTGTCAATTATGACTCATGTTCGAAGTACGTTCTTCAGCTCGTGATAATCATGTCAAATATGACTATACTTCTAATTTGATCTTGGTAAGTGGTGATTTTAGTATTGGGGCTTTTTCTAATTTCTGTGTAAGGATTTGACATCAATAAAGGCATAAGTGATAAAAGCGCGAGTTTCAGTCGGTATGGTGAATTATCTATTTGAAAGATTTCATGTGACAATTATCTCAGGATTATTTTTCCCAAGTTTGATAATAGAATTTCATTTTGTACGGATAAAAGAGTAAATAGTCTGAACGAGAAGTGTATATTTATTAGAAAGAGTTGGATATTAGTTAAAATCACTACGAATGATAAGGTTTTCGTCTTGTGAAAGCTGAAAAGTTTATTACATGTTGACAAAGTTTGGATAGATGAGAATATTGGTAACCGAAGCGTCTGAACTAGACTAGTCTACATTGAGTAAAGACTTCCTGACTTTCAATAATGTACTGTTGTATGAATAGTGATGTGTTTCAAGACAGTGAGGTAATGTGATAGTTTAGAGCATTCGATGTTACATAAAATCTGAGTTGTTAAAGAGGTTAAAGCCGAACATTAGGATCTATCAAAATTATCCTTGTCAGTGTTGATATTGGGATGGAAATGAGAAGGATTATTCTTGAGGCCATGTCAGAAATATTTCCATGGCGGAAAGAGGAAAATGTGATGTATCCTATTGTTAAATGTTTGACGAGATCTATAAATCATATATGTATTGAATGAATTCCTACTCATCAGATTCATGGACTTTCAGGTCTCTTTGATTGTTGGATTTCTTGGAATTCCGGTCTCCATTAAATCAAGTTGAGATCTAGGTTTTATGTCATGATATCATGGGAAACTGAAAAGGGTTGAAAATTTAAGAACAGTTGAGAGTTGAGACTGTAAGCTTTTAGATCATATGAGAAATTAAAGAGATGTATTGGAGGTATAGCCTAAGTGAAAGTTCTTCGGCATCGAATATGAGATTAAAAGTGAAGACCACTTTTCTGGTAAGATTTTCGAGGACGAAAATCCCTAAAGGGGGGAGAGTTGTAATATCCTGATTTTGGGCCTAGTCGGAATAGTGGTTTTGTGACCACAAAATCTGAGATAGAAATAATTATTTTATGATTATTTTGAGGTGTATGATATGATTGCATGATTGTGTGAAAATTTCGTGAAGAAATTTTATGCATAAAGTGCTTAAATTGAAATTAGGGACTAAATCGAATAATTTGTAAAACTTGCATTCTAGAAGTTTCTAGTATGAAATTGTTTTGAAATATTAATTAGGAGGTCTTAAATAGAAATTTTACCAATTTCTAAGTCTATGGACAAAAATTGGACATGGATGGAATTTTTGGAAAGTTTAGTAGTAATGGCATTTTGGTCATTTAGGGGTAAAATGAATTAAAATACAAAATTAAAAGCCAATTTTGCTCATCTTCAACCCCATGGCTGAATATAGCAAGGAGAAACCATGGCTAGGGTTTTTCAAGTTTCCAAGCTCGATTGTAAGTCCATTCTAGCCCCGTTTTTCAAGTTCTTTACGTTTTTGGAGTCCCGGTAGCTCGATTAAGCTTATGCTAGCAATAATTTAACCTAGGGTTTATATTTGGAAAAATACCCATCGGTGAAATTTGTGTATTTTGATGTTTTATGATAAAATATGAGGTTTTAAATTATGTTAGACAACTTGTGCTACTCGGTTTTAAGCGAAAACTAGCAAAAGGGCTTAATTGGAAAAAATACCTAATAGTCATAAATACATGTTAGAGTGAGAATTTGATGTTTCCATACAAGGGAAAAATGATCAGCATGTCATAAAACATAAGAAAATAGGCTGAAGTTTAATTTACGAGCTTTGGGGCAAAAGTGTAAATATGCAAAAGTTTAGGGGCAAAACTGTAATTTTGCCAAAATATGACTTTGGGTCAATTTGAATAATGTGAGTCCTAATTAGACTATATTTTAAATGATAGAGCAAGGAAAACTAAAACTCGGGCTAAAATGGGGAAAATACCAAGTTGTGGACGAAATGGTAAAAGTAGCCATTTTCGCATACAAGGTAAGTTCATGTGTAAATGTAGTAACATAATTGTCATTTTAAGCAATTTAATGTTGTTTATATGATATGATGCTGATTATTATCATGAAATATCATGCTTTGTGGTTATTGTTGGATAATATTTAATTATGTGAATTACTTGATGAGTATGAACTATCGCCGAAGTATCAATTTCGATATTCCGTAGAAGATGGCAAAGATGTGTGATCGAGGAAAACGCCCGTTTGAACCTTAGGAATTGATTAGGATACAAGTGACATGTCACTAGGATGGTTGAGCATCCGAACTCGTTGAGTTGAGTCCGAGTTCACTTATGCATGCAAATGTCCGAACTCGTTGAGTTGAGTCCGAGTTCGTGAGATGTAACTAGGCATCCGAACTCGTTGAGTTGAGTCCGAGTTCACTCATGGATACGAACGCCCGAGCTCGTTGAGTTGAGTCCGAGTTCGCTTATGGGCGGGTTACATAGTAGCTTGGCTACATATGTGGCACTTATGTGCAAACTTTCCATGTATCCAAATTATATTCCGATGTGTTCAACGGGTAAAATTTTACTCAAGCTGAGGAATACTCGAGATGAAAGGGACGTATTGGTAAGTGTTGTGAAATGAATACTTTGAACAGGTATGTACTTAACCCTCGGTTTGAAAACTTGATATAACAACAATATGGTAATATGATAAATGAAAATGTGATATGAATGTCTCGGTGATGATTATGCAAATGATGTTTTATGTTTGCTTATATAGTTATGTTACTTGCTATTTGCATGTGAACTTACTAAGCATTTATGCTTACTCCCTCCTTTTCATTCCTTGTAGTGTTGACAAGCCAGCTCGAAAATCGGAAACGGTCGGAGGCACGCTCACACTATCCGTATACCATCTTGGCATAATGGCTTGTATATTTTGAGTATGGCATGTATAGCATTATAATCGTTTTGTGTATATGGTCTTATGATATGATTATTGAGTGGTATGGAAATGCTTGGTAATGATTAGCCATTGGAATGGCTAATCATGATCATATTTGGTGTTATGTATGCTAAATTGCTAGCTAATCCATGGAAACCATGAAATAGGTAAAATTTACCATAAAATAGATTCAGACAGCAGCAGTGACGTGAGTTTGAAAAATCACTAAAAATAGTAGAGATACAATTAGATGATGAATAATATATGGAATTGAATAATTATGAGTCTATTTTTATATGGATGGAACAAAACAGGTATATGAGTTATATTTTATGAGATGTTTAAATTTTTGTGAAACAGGGCCAGAGCAATTTCTGGACCCCTATTCTGACTTTGGAAATTCACCATAAATTGTTCAAAGATAATTAGAAGTCATAATTTATATGTACAGATTACTTATTGAGTCTAGTTTTATTAGAAGAAAACTGTATAGTCATTGAAACTTTGTACAGGGAGATATTTGATTCATAATACACAGAGGTCAGAGCAGTCAAACTCTGAAACAGGGGAGACTTTAGGTAATAAACTATACTAATTTTCTTGACCAAAAATTCTATAAAACAATTATAAATAGATATATGAGTCGAGTTTCAGGAAAAATTTACGGAATTGGATTTCAAGTTTCGTAACTCGAGATATGAATTTTTAAGCGACTATGACGCAGATTGTTAGCTTGACTGAAAATTTTAAAAATAAATTGTTTGAGCTGTTTAAGTAATGAATTAAGTCTATTAACACCTCGTGTTCGACTCCGGCGACGGTCTCGGGTACGGGGCATTACATCTGGGGCATCTCCATCTTCTTGGTGATGAGCAGCATAAACCAAAGCTGGCTGCCTTCCCTCAGCATGGCCTGCATTTTCGCCTGGTGCTCCACGTTCATGTCCATTGTCGTTACCGCCCCTGGCCTGCCCACGGCCCCTTGGCGGCAGCTGACCACCCCTTGGTGGCTGAACACTACCTCAGCCCACGACTGGCACCTGACCTGGCATTCTAGGGCAACTCTTGATCCTATGCTCCATAGATCCACAAGCTAGACAAGCTCCCGTCCTCTTCTAACACTCGCCTACATGATGTTTCCCACAAAGAGCACAAGGTGGCACCGCTGGATTAGTAGTAGGGGGCCCTGCTCTAACTGGCCCATTAACTCTGGCCCTAGCCCTAGGCCTTTGTCTAACACCAGAAGTCTCAGCCTTCCTTTTATTCTTACCCCTTTCTTTTTTTCGATTTAAGCGCTCAGTGCACTTCACCTCATCTGCTATCTTTGCTTTCTCTACCAACTCCGAGAAAACTTGCTCCCTTTTTGGAGCTATCAATACTTTGAGGCTATCCCTAAGACCATCCTCAAACTTAACACAACACTCATAGTCCGTTGCGACCATAACTCTTGCATACCTACTAAGGCATAGAAATTCCGCCTCATACTCTGCCACAGATTTGTTCCCCTGGGTCAAGTTCAGCAGCTCCTTCCTTCTAGCATCCACATAACTTGCACCCACATACTTCCCTTGAAATGCAGTTTTTGAAGAACTCCCAAGTGACCTGTCAGGTTGGGTGCCCTCTTTCACTATTAGCCACCAGTGGTAAGCTTCTTCCCTAAGCAGTGACACTGCCCCTTTCAACTTTTGTTTAGGTGAACAGTCCAAGTCTTCCATTATCCTTTCAGTGGCCTCCAACCAGTATTCATGTAACATCCCAAAATAGGGCCTAGTCGAAATAGTAGCTTCGATAGCACAAATTTGACATCAAAAAATTTATTTTATTATTATTACGACGCTTAGAATATGAAAATATGCATGTGTTAAAGTTTCATGATTTGAGTAAGTGCCCAATTGGAAAATTTGGGACTAAATTAAATAAATTGCAAAACTTGGATTCTAGAAGCAATCTGTATGAAATTGCTTTGCGTTATGAATTAAAAGGTCTTAAAGAGTAATTTTCCCAATTTCTAAATTTTTGGACAAAATGGGCTTGCATGGATGAAATTTCAAAGAAAGGACCTAAGGGCATTTTGGTCATTTGGCATTTAAGTGAAATAAAATGGGAAAAATGAACCAAAAATTAGCCATTCTTCTTCTCCATGCTACTGAAATTTCTAGGGTTTCCATAGCTAGGGTTTTCAAGCTTTCCAAGCTCATTAGTAAGTGCTCCCAAGCCCCGTTTTTAATGTTTTTCGTAATTTTGAAGTCCCTGTAGCTTACTCTCTCTATTTCTACCCATATTTCATGCTAGGGTTCATGTTTAAAAATTTACCCATGCATGATTGATGTTTTATGGAGGAATATGAAAGTTTGAAGAGTGTTAAACAACTTTTCCTAGGTGATTTTCATGAAAAATCCCTAAAGGGACCTTTTTGCAGAAGTTGTAAAATGTGTGGTATAAATGTGAAAATAATGGAAAATGTGGGCTACCATAAGAGGGAAAAGTGTTCGGCTAGGCTTGAGTAAGGTAGAAATTGCATGTGTTTCATTATACGAGCCTAGGGACTAAATCATAAAAATATCAAAGGTTAAGGGCAAAACGGTCATTTGGACCGAGGGTGAGAATTAGACTTGTGATGTATAATGTGGGGTATTAATGATATAATTTTGCTATTATAGACCCGAGGAACAAATTTCAGAAGTCGGTCAGGTAAACGCAAGGTTTCGGAATAATTGAAACACAACTCCGAAACAATTACCAGGTAAGTTCGGATAACTAAAACTAAACCCATAATATGCATAATTGTATGATTTATGAATGCATAATGATTGCATTTATTGTTGGCATGAAATATCATAGAAATGCATATTTGATGGTAACATGTGAAAAACGTATCGGTTGAGGTTGACAAAGGGAATTCGATGGTAACCCGTAATTACATGTGATTTGAGATCCTACATGTGTTGCAGTAAGGATTTAGCCCGGACGGGTAATCCGTGATCTCAAGTATGAAAAGGATCTAGCCCGAATGGGTGTTCCTTGAGTGATCGAGCCTCCCAAAGAATATGTGTGCATTACGGATTTAGCCCGGATGGGTAATCCGATATGGGGTCTGAATTTAGCCTGGACTAGTAATTTAGATCCGAGCTTATTAAGGGTGTTTGTCGTTATAAGGGATTTAGCCTGGACTGGTAATCCCAACATCACCTTATGAGTTCATGATATGGGGGATTTAGCCTGGACTGGTAATCCCGCCATAGAATGTAAGGTTTGCGGGAGTGCATATATGTGAAATGATCATTCGTAAGAATTGATGGATAATAGGTATTCCATTGAGATTTCCTAGAAACTCAACGGGATTAATATGATGTATGTCAATAAGATGATGAATATTGAGCTCACCTGCATAAATTACATGATGCTTTGTTATGTGACTACCTCATTGATTGAGTGCATGTGATAGGGAATCATTTCATGATTGATGATTTCATGATTTAAATATGGATGCATGATAATTACTTGGTAAGTTTCTTTCCGGTTATTCGATCTTACTAAGCATGTAAATGCTTACCCCTCTCTTTTTCCCTATTTCATAGAGCTTGTGGACTCATAAGGACTGGAGAGTTGACGTACTATCAACTAGTCAAGCTTTGGTATAAAGACATTTTTATTTTGTTCAATGGCATGTATAGGATTTTTGAGTATTTTGTTATATGTGTCATTTGATTTTCCAAATGAAGGCATGTAAAAATATGTTTATCTTTTTGTATATGGCCATGAAAATTTGGCTTAATTGAAGTAGGCTATGACCTACGAATTTTTGTATGGTTTTATTTACAACCAATTGGCAATGAGTTACATGAACAAGCCAATTTCGGACGAATTAAAGTGACATGGAAACCCATAAACACTAAATGGGAAATAACCTTTCATGTATGAAACCAATGATATGAGGTTTCCATACAATTAGTTTTATCAAGATTATTTACAAGTGTATAATCATGTTTTCCTTCAAACTTGGTAACTACTAAGTATAAGGAGTAGAAAAGGGTGACTTAAGGCTTGGAAAATAGCCTATTAGGGTCCACATGGTTGGACACACGGGCATGTACCTAAGCCGTGTGTGACACACGGTTCCATCCTACGGTTATGGACTATGGCCGTGTATCCACTGCACTTAAAATTTTAAACAAAAAACGTACACGAGTAGGCCACACGGGCGTGTGTCCTTGCCGTGTCTAAAAGATAGTGTGCCCACAGGTAGGCAGCACGGGCGTGTGCCACGGACGTGTGCCACGGACGTGTTGATAAGTCAGTGTTGCACACGGCCGAAAGTTATGAGCATGTCTTAAGTCACGCGGGCGTGTGAGTCCACACAGCCCATTTACACGGGCGAGTAACACTTTAAGATAAGGAAAATTTTCCAAGGTGCCCAAAGTTTATCAAACGTTCTCGGTTTTATCCCGTGCCGCCTATAGACATGTTTTAGGTATTCAAAAGCTTGTTTAAGGGAAACGATATACACGTTTGAAAAGTTTTAAATTAGAGGGCAACTTACTAACTTGATTTAATATGTTTATGAATGTGAAATCCTGGTAACGCCTCAAGCCCTATCCCGGCGTCGGATACGGGTGAGGGGTGTTACAATTCAACCATGTTAGGAGCCACACAAGCCACGCCCTTAAAGATCTCAGCCCCATTTGATCGAAGTCACTCCTAAATTGACCCCCGATTTCCCGTGCCATTATTGGGCCCTGTGACCCTTTCCAAAATCCTCAGCATTGCTTGTAACAATGCATCATTCCCCGCGACCCGATCATACGGTTCAGTCTCAGCCACGGGTGAAGCTGGAGCCTCTCCTACTCCAACATTGGGCATATGGCTCGATGCTAACGATCTAGCCTTAACACTTCCGCAGCCTCGACCACGGCCTCTTACACCTCTTTTAGCAATCATCGTTTATTCACGTATTATCTGGTACTAGAAACTTTATGAAGTTTTAGTTAGTTTTAATAATTAAGCCGATGTTTTATGAAAGTATTAAAAAGAAAGTTGTTTTTGTAAATCCTCTCCAGTTTCAAGGTCCTACGGGCTTCAATTTCACTCCAACTAAAAGCCTCAATATAATCATCTAAAGTAGCCCACTAACTATCTACAATATATCAAATTAAACAAGCTTAATAATAAAAGAACTTACTTGGTTTGACGTCGGAGACTCGGTGTGCCGCACAGCAAGATTGTTTTCCAAAACATTGTGATTGAAATTTTTTTAATAAAACACAAATAATAAGGCCCACTTCACATCCCGAGTTTTATAACCTGGCTCTGATACCACTAAATGTAACACCCCAAACTCAGCCCGGATGTTATGGCCGGATCCAGCGTGTCACATTGAAGTGTTTTATCGAAAACCTTATTTTCATTGAAAACCCTTCAAAAGAGAAAATTAAGAAACATTCAGTTGGAATTTAGTTTCAAAGTGTAGTAATGACAATGAAATAATATCTAGCTAATAGGCGTTATTACAATCCAGACTGAAATAACTTAAAATACTAGAAATTATATGCTTAAGAAAACAGGTCCAACTCGTCTTGCTAGCTGGCCACCTCGGAGTCCCTCCAACTATCGAACCATCTACTGACGATCACCTAAGAAAAATAAAAGAGGGGGTGAGTTTTCGAAAACTCAGTGTGTACAACCCTCCGCAAATAGCAAAGAATGCAACAGCAAGTCTTTTTGGGCCTGAGCCCAATATGCATGAATCCTACCCATCCAACCGCTACACACCATCTCCACCCCCCGATACATACCATGTGGGGATATAAATATCGACACACCCATCCGATACACTCTAATGGTATCCCGGTTGCGGTACTACCTAACATTGCAACAAGTTGCTACTAATATATTGGGCTTAAAAAGCCACCAGTAGATCCACGGTCGTCAAACAACCATGCGATCCTCATATTATTCCTCCTTTCCATAAATCCCAACCTATATGCAACCTAATCAGACTATCTTATGAATGCAGCAGATATACATGTAATATCCATAAATCTTACATTCCACACGTAGGAGTATTTTAGTCATTTTCACCCTGAGGGGTATTTCGATAATTTCTCTTTATTATGGGTTTATTACTTACCTTGGCCCGTTAACAAGTCTTCGTTCGCTAAAGTGAACAGATACTATCCACCAGGTAGGATTCCAGAGAAGAGGAGGTGAGTCATTAAGACCGGTTAAGTACCAAGCTTTCCCTAGATCCAATCTTAGACATGCATATACCCGTTGCCACACCTTAACCTTATGACTCATCCACGGTTACAATTAATTAATTATTTAAGTTTTACTTTTCATTGAGTAATACCAAAAACTAGGTTCACAACCCCTTACTAAACACTAACAGATCCACACTTATTCATTTGGCCCATTTAGGCCCAATCTCATTCATATGGCCTATTGGCCCCAATCACAATCATATGGCCTATCAGGCCCAATCACATTCATAGTCATGCAATCCTATGTTTTTTCATCACATAGTATCAAATTGCCAATTTTGTCTATTATGGGCCCTACAACCTATTAGCCTATTTAGCCCATTTTGGCCCGGTTGGCCAATACACGGCCTAACTCCATGGAATCGCTCATGGGGCCTCGATAACCTATCGATTTCCCCCCTTAAGAGTGTTCGTACACTCACAAGACTACTGTAGCCAAACTTTCGGCTTTTTGGCATTTTGGCTTTTTGACATTTTGGGATTTGCCGGTCTACTGTGTGTGTGCAGTGTATGTACACACCGGTACTAAGACATGCTACGATCTCCTTCGCCACGAACCTACAAACGATGTCACTCAATGATTAATCACACACTTATCAAGTACGATCACCAAAAATTGAAAATCTCACATTTGCCTTACCTTGAACGACAAGCCTTAACAACCCTTCCTTGATCACTAATCACGAGTATTTCTTAAATCTGCATCAATCTTAATCATTAAGAACTAAAAAAAAGTGACTCGCAATCATCTTAAGTCACCCCTAAATCATCCATGACCATTCGGCCAACCTTAACCAATAAAAGAGGAATACTTACCCAAAATGCCAAAACGCCTAAGGAGCAATTCAACAGAGATCTGAAATCCAAGATTCGATACTAATCCCCTACCAAAACCATTTTGGAAAGAGTGAGGGAGAGAAGAAATCGGTACTAGTAAGACCAACTAAAAGAAAGTAAAGCACTTACACAAGAATTGATCGGCCAACGTTGAAGAAAACACAACAGGATTTTGGCCAAAAGATTTTCGGCTTTAGAAAAAGTAACTAGGAGCAAGAAAGAAAAAAGTTTGATGAAAAAGGAAGGGAAGAAATCGGCACAAAATAAAAGATAAAGAATAATGGATTTCGGCTTTTAGATATTTGAAGAGAAAAGTGTTTTCAGTAAAATAGAAAGGGAGAATTCGACATTAGCCTAGAATCCCCAAAATCGGAACCTATATAGACTATAGCCGAATTTACCTATCCCTACATTCCCAATTCGGCTCCACTTCTCTACACCCCTTATCTCCTAATTTTTCTCCCTGATACCTCCTTAATCCTTTCCTTAAATTTCTCCTTTGATCACTCCCTTCAGAGTTCACATCCAATGCCACTACTGCCATTTATTGAGCAAAAATAAATCCTTCTTTTGAGCAAGGAGGGATTCGAACCCAAAACCTCCTTGCCATGCATGTGACACCACCACTAAGCCCTACATGTGATGCTACTTGCCACTCAAACACAAGGCTCCTTACATCCAATTCATCCTTCATTTATTTAAAAACCAAACTACTTGTCATCAATGTTCTTTTAATTATTGAACTATAATTTCCTTTACCCCAAAGTTCGAACTCAAAACTTAACCACAGCCTATTATCACATAAATAACACTTGACTAGGAATATTAAGCACACCTTTTATCAAAATCGAAAAAAAGTTCAGGATTTTTGGGGCGTTACATCAATGATTCAAGAATTTCCATTCTCATTTCTCATTTTGATCCCATTGAATTTCTAGAGAATCTCGATGGATAGTCAAATCATACAAGTGATCATTTTCAAGCACGCATTCCCACTAACCTCACATCTTACGGTGGGCTTACCAATCCAGGCTAAATCCTCCAAAATATAAACTCATAGAGAGATGTCGGAATTACCAGTCCAGGCTAAATCCCTTATAGCGACAAACACCCTAATGGGCTAGGATCTAAATTACCAGTCCAGGCTAAATTCAAATCCTAATCGGATTACCCGTTTGGGCTAAATCCATATTGCACACATATTCTTCGGGAGGCTAGATCACTTTAGAAAAACCCATTCGGGCTAGATCCTTTCTATATTTGAGATCAACGGATTACCCATCTGGGCTAAATCCTTTTCTGCAACACATGCAAGATCTCAAGTCTCATGTAAGTCATGGTTTATCTATCGAACTTCCTTTTTACCTCAACTGGGACATTTATCATTTTGTTATATTTATTACTAACACATTTCCTGGATTTTCATGCCATGATTATATACAACCATCACACACTTATAAAACATGCATTTAGGCATATTAAGGGTTTACTTTGAGTTATTCGAACTTACTTTCAAAATCTCGTCAGGTACAATCGTGTAGCAACTTATACAACCCATGTAATAGTAATTTAACATTCAATTCATGTAACAATAATTTTCCATTCAATTTCACATGACATAACAAAGCATCACATTTTCCATATCATACAATTTATGCCATATTAATAGAGAATTACAGTTCAAGCATGGTATTGCATTATTATTAACACACGAACTTACCTCGGGTCCAGAAACGACAATTACCATTTTAGTCTATAACCTTGTATTTTCCCGATTTAAGCCCAAATATTGATTTCCTTGATCTATAATATCACATTTAGCCTACTAATTAGTCACATTATTCAGATGGGTCCAAAAATATATTTTACAAATTTACATTTTGACCCCTAAACTTTCACATATTTGCACTTTTTCCCCAATGCTCGTAAAATAATTTTTATTCAATTTCCTTACATTTTAAGCCTATCTGAATCATTTTCATAACTATGGTAGCCCCCAATTTCCACTAAATCACCCTTTTATGACCAATTTTACAACTTTTACAAAACTGTCCTTTCGGACGTTTTCATCGAAAATCGCTTAGTAAAAGACGTTTATTTAACACCTAACACTCATTTTCTACCACTAGACATCAAAATACAAGCAAGTCACTCATTGGTAAATTTTTAAACATAAACCTTAACTAAAAATAATGGTAGAAATGAGTAGATCATGTTACCGGGATTTTAAAAATGTAAAGAACATTAAAAATAGGGCTCGGGATCACTTACAAATGAGATTGGAAGCTTGAACCAAACCCTAGCCATGGCTTCCATGGGGGTTTCGACTGGTACATGGAGAAGATGACAATTTTTTTTCTATTTTGGCTTTTTAATTCTTTTAATTATTAGATTACCAAAATGCCCCTAACTTAAAAATATTTTATTACACCCATTTCACGTCTATTTTTGTCCAGAAATTAACCAATGGTCTAATTACCATTTAAGGACCTCCAAATTAAAAATTCATAACAATTACACACCTCAACATGTAGAACTCAACTTTTGCACTTTTTACAATTTAGTCCTTTTGATCAAATTGAGTACCCAAACGTCGAAATTTTTGAACGAAATTTTCACAAAATCATTCCGTGAAATTGTAGACCATAAAAATATAATAAAAATGAAATTTTCCTCATCAAATTTGTGGTCCTGAAACCACTATTCTGACTAGGCCCAAAATTGGGATGTTACATGTGCAGTATATTCATAAACTGAATCTAATTCTAAAAAAGTTAGATTAGTTAGACTGGAATTGAATGATACAAGTGGGTGTTCGACTAAATACTTGTATTAAACTCTAGACATAGAGCAGTGTTTGTATAGAATGAAGACAAATAGAGCAGGGAATTGTGCTAAGGCTTATAGACACAGGCCAGGTAACTTAAGATCTAGCTCACGAAAGAAACAGGTCACTTTAGGTCTTTTTTGAGAAATAGATTGGATACGGTTTTGCTAAGGCATTACTAAAAGTAAGGGCACATTCTTAGTAATCCCAACCTTTCAAGTCAACATCCTAGACCTTTAATCCTTTGTCGTAGTATCTTTTCCATAGCATTCTCAGTTATTTATTTATTCGCTCGCAGATTATCTATGTAATTATTCTCATAACTGCCATTGTGTTTTCACTCTTGCTTTGCCTTAGCATTTTTCAGTATTAGTCAATATAAAATTTTTACACATCCTTAATACTTTAATTTATCATCGCGTACTTAACTTGGTTTTTCCATAGCATTAATCATAATTCGTTAGAATAACTTGACCACTTTTATACCTAATCTGGTCCCTGTGGAGGCGATCTCACTTATCACTTTATTACTTGATTCATGTGTATACTTTCACAATTTACATACCATTTCAAACGTGACACTTGGGAATCAATATTTTCGATCGTGTCACACTTCTTTGGTCATGCCTAACCATTTCAAGATTTTTCTAGGGTCTCCCTAACTCCTAACTAGCCTAAATCCTAATTTAATATAATTGAAACTAATATGTAGAACATAAAACAAAACTGTACATAATTTACACCATTCTCTTACCAATTTGATGTTTCTTTCAGGCTACCTGATTCATCCAGTGTCCAGCTCCAATCCTCATCCATTCCTTTTATTCACCCTGTCTTTTACCACTTTGCATTCTAGGTATTGTTTCTCGACTACTGCTTCAAAATGGCCCCCAAAATAATGTTTTATTCTTTGACCATTGACGAGAAATATTTCCCTGTCTTGATTCATTAACTCCATACCACCATAGGGGTAGCATTCTAGTAATTATATATGGTCCTGTCTATCTTGAAAACAAATTTCCTTGTAATAATTTTAGTCTAGAATTAAAAAGAAATACCTATTGTCCCCGTAGGAAAATTCTTTTTTAATCATGGCATCATGTCTCTGTTATCTCCTTTCTTTGTAAAGTTTTGCATTGTGTATGCCAGGAACCTAAACTCCTCCTCTAACTCATTAAATTGGAAAAAAATTATGCTTCGTTTGCCAAGTTAAGATCTAGGTCTAGTTTTTTAATTGCTTAATATGCACTCTTTTCTAGTTTGATTAGTAAATGTCAATTTTTTTATGTTGACTAACTTGTAGGGTGACATTTTGTAAACTGAAAACTATATAGGATTTTTCCTATGTAATTTATCACCTTTTTTACTTAAATTCATTGTTACAGCTAAGTAATTGTTTAACAAATTAATGAAATATGTGAAAATATGAAATTAGGACATGGAAATTATTAAAATGTGATTTTATGCTTTATTATATACTTTTCATGTATAAAATGGCTTATTTTAGATTTATTTGAACATATTATATTTTAAGACATAAAATGGGATGCATGATATAATTAAATAATAAAATATAAAATTATATCAAATAATTCATTTTAAAATATTTCATTAATAATTTGGGTTTTAGTTTAGTTATTTAAATTGGATAAATTTTGTTATTTGGTCCATTAATTTATCTATTTATATAGGACAGGTCTAATAGCTTTGCTGGATTATAAAAAAATCGTCCAAATTGAAGACCAAGTCAACCCAAATTCAGCTACACATGGTTGTCCACATAAACCACTTTTTAGTTTAATTACACAAGGTCCTTGCAATGTTGTAGAAATTAGAGATTTGCCTGAAGATTTACATTTGATCGAGTCTCAGTCCTGAGTTGTTATAGCATTTAATTTGCTTAAAAATCAAGCAAAATTCAACTCAAAATCCACTAAGCATTGCCGGCCACTCATTGGAAAGGCTTGAAGAGACTAAACCTCTCTATTTTTAGCAAACTACCCTCCTTTCTTCACCAATAAATAAGACCTCATTTGATCCCTCATCATTCTCTCTTCTCTCTCAATTCTCTTTAGCATTTTCCATTTTCCATTTCCCACGCCTAGCATCATCTCTTCATAGAAATTTTAACAATTAAGCCTCCGTAATGAGCACTTGGTCGGCCACCTTGGAGAGCCATCAAAGGAGCAAAGCGAATGAGCGAATGAGCGAAGGAGCCTCGTCGGTCAGAGTCTTGGGTGACAGCCACTCTGATTTGGGTTTAATTTTTCTTTTCTTTAATTTAATCTAAAAATGTTTTCTATGTGTTCTTTGTTCTTGTTTACAACAATGTTAGCTTAATTTTATTTAAGCTAGGATGATTACTTTGATTAAATAATATTTATTTGATTCATGCTTATAATGTTTGTGCCTGAATCGATCATGTTTTCAATTAAAATCAAGTCTGTATTTCATTCATATGTGATTGAAATGCACCTGAATTAGCTGAGTGATCCTAACTAGATGACGGCTAGTGGACACATAACTGAAATGTGCATGCTCAATTTAGATCCTAACCAGATTAAATTGCAGGTTGCATAACAACTCTAACCAAGCTCTGTTATTTGCATAGTTTTTAGATTTGTGTGATTAAACTGTTTCAAACCTAACATGTCCCTATTACTTCTCACGAATGCTAAGAAACCCTTAGTAAATAAGGATCAGTAAAATGCATATTTACTAAGTAAAGGATTCCAAAAGGACCTAATATGGTTTCCAAACTCAGAAAGATCGAGTTTCCAAGGAAAGTTTTTCCAAGTGTTATTAAGCATGTTGATAATAAATTGAGTTTAATTAAAGTAATTGTCCTAGTTTATTTACGTTATAATTGTTGCTAATTGTGTTTAATTTTACTAAAATCTATTTCATTCATATATTTTGCATACTAAGTATAATTTGCATTAGGGATCATTGCATTTAGTTTAATATATTTTAATCATCACTTCTCAACCATATTGTGTTTTTGTTTACCAAATTGTTAGGGTAATTGTGACAGCCCAAAATTGACCCTAGTCGGAAAGTGGTTTCGGGACCGCTAAACCGAGTCACCGAAATGTTTGAATGTGATATTTATTGTCTAGAATATGTAATTATGAATGTGTGAAAATTTCAAGCTTCGATTTAGTCGATTGCATGTGAATTTAGTCAATAGGACTTATGTGCGACATTTTTGAAATGTGATAGGTCGAAGCATAAGGACCTATTAGTGCATGAAATAAAAAGGGGGGACTTGCATGGTAGACCAAGTGTGATGGGCAAGACATGTCATAGACATGTTGTGTTGGTGCATCATGGGTGGAAAAAAATAAAATAAGAGCATGGGCATAAAATAATGAAAGGGAATATGATGAAAACAAAAAAAAAAGTGTGTGGCTGTTCCCCCCCCATTGCCGTGAGTTAAAGAAAAGAAAAGAGAAAATTTTGTTCATCCTTTTTCATCTTCATTTGGCTGAAAATTCTAAGGAAGGAGGAAGGAGTTCTTGCTTCATGTTTGGTTTGGAAGAGGATTAGGAGGAGGTTTGGCCATACTTGTATCTAGATCAATGTATGTTTGAGGTTGTGCCATGAGATTCATGCATGTTTTTAGTTGCTAGCTTGAGTTCTAATTAGCCCATGGTTCAAATCTTTGCTATGTCATGGGGATGATATTCGGCCTAGGTAGATTTTGTGTTAATGCCATTGCATGCTAAATATGAAGCTTGTTAATGATGCATGTGATGGTGGATTGATGATTCTTGAATCTTCTTTTTAGCATTTTTGAGTGAGCACATATGTGCATTGGTTGCTAGATGGAGAAGAATCGGCTAGCAAGTTGTGTGCTAAGGCCGAATATAATTTTTGTATATTAATGAGTAATGCATGTGTTAAATTGATGGAAAGGGAGAGGATGTTTTACTAGTGTATATATGTGTGTATTAGCCAAGTTTTGAACTTGAAACAAAAGGGTGTTTAGTCAATACAAGTGACCATACTTGTAGAATGTATTAAGTGTTGAAATCGGCCCCAACATAGACATGCATATTCGGCCATAGGAAGGAGATTGGTGTTGCATGTATTCGGTTAGAGGCAAGCATATTGATGCTTTTGTCTTGGCTTAGAAAATTCGGCCAAGGGGGAAAAATTAGCTAAAATGTTGAGTTTGATTCATGATTCCGTACATATGTGACTTTAATGTCTAATGTATAAATATGGGCTAAGTGCCTTGTGTTCCTCTTTTCGATGCTCAAATGATTAAATCAATTTATTTGTTTAATTAAGCTCAAGAGCAAAGGGGAACTAAATCCGATAAAGGGAAGGAAAAAGTGGTCGAATAGCTATCGGAATCGTTCGACAACACCCGAGGTAAGTTCTTGAGCAAAAGAGCTTAAATTATGATTTGATTAGATCATGTTTTAAGCAAATTAAAATCATGCTCTTTGTGTGGCTATTGAGCCGAAATTGCAAGAATGATAAATGTCTTGTGTTTGAGTTTTGCTAACGAAAACGAAATACGAATGTGCCATGATTTATTGTTAAATGTGCATGGTTATTTGAATGATGTCCGGGCTAAGTCCCGAAGGCTTTGTGCTAAGTGACCATATCCGGACTAAGATCCGAAGGCATTTGTGCGAGATACTAATTCCGGGCTAAGCCCGAAGGCATTTGTGCGAGTTACTAAATCCGGGTTAAGTCCCGAAGGCAATTGTGTGAGTTACTATAACCGGGCTATGTCCCGAAGGCATTTGAACGAGTAGCTATATCCGGTTAAATTCCGAAGGTACGTGATTTGGGAATGAATGATCTTGCTGTAAAAATTTCAGTAAATACTCTAGAAACATCCCAACATTGAGGTATGTTTCGTATGTGCTTGAATTTAGTTGAGCCCTTACAAATAAGTATTCGCTCAGTTGATAAACGAGCTACCGGCCTTTGGCTAAGTTGATCTTTTGTGTATGTACATAAGGGTTGGTAATGTGAAGCAAGTATGATATCGAAAATTTGTGCATATGAAATTATCCGTTTAGCTATATGAATGCTATACTTTTGCTGTGCTGGAATTCCTTGCTCAAAACTTACTAAGCATAAATTGCTTACTCCGTTTCTTTGATCCTCTGTTTTATAGATTTTGGTTCTCCAGCTATCGGACTCGGGATTTTGAAGTCGAAATCGCCCACACTATCAATGCCCCCCCCCTTTTGGTACAATTTTGGTTGAACTTCGAAATGGCATGTATAGGACTACCCGTTTGTTGTGGGTCATGGACCCTTTGGACTTGTATAATTTTGGATAGCCATGCGAAAATGGCTTATATATGTTTGAGTATAATGTTATAATCATTTGGTAGGGATATGGTTATTGAGAGGTGTGGATATGCTTGACAAGGATTGGCCATGGGAATGGTTAATCACTATCATAAATTGTGCTATTTATGCAAAAAGGGCTAGTTGAATCATGGAAACTATGAAATAGGTAAAGTCTACCTTAAAGGCAGATGCTGACAGCAGCAGTGATGTAGATTTGGAAAATCACTAAAAATAGTAGGAATGGAATTAAATAGTGAATAAATTATGTAAAACGAACCTTGATGAATCTATTTTCATAGGAAAGTAAAGAAACAATCATACGGACAGTATGTTAAGAGATATTCAGGTTCTTGTGAGACAGGGCCAGAACGGTTTCTGGATTTCCTGTTCCGACTTTGGAAATTCATTACAAATTAACCAGAGATAATTAGGAGTCAAGCCACATATATATAGATTCCTCTCTGAGTCTAGTTTCTATAGAAACAAACGGCATCAGTATTTAAGCCCTGTACAGGGAGATATTCAAGTCGTAATGCGCAAAGGTCAGTGTAGTCGATCCCTGTAACATGGGAGACTTTGACTAATAAACTGTACTAATTGGCCCAACCAAAAATTCTAGAAAAAAGTATGTAGATGGGCATATGAGTCTAGTTTCAGGGAAAATTTACGGAACTGGATTCCGAGTTCCTGAACTCAAGATATGATTTTTAAAGCGACTAGTACGCAGATTGGCAGTGTCTGGGAAATTATTTTTTTAAAGTCTGTTAACACCTCGTGTTCGACTCCGGTGACGGTCTCGGGTTCGGGGTGTTACAGTAATTTTACAATCAAGTGATTTAACACAAATACAATCCCTGTGGAGATGATAACTCGATACTTACTTGTTACTTGATAACGACTGTGTACACTTGCACAAACTTACACGTTACAAGTTTTTGGTGCCGTTGCCAGAGATTGTTAACTCTTTCCATAGTCAGTTTTTTGTGAAATTATTTACTTCTAATTTGGTTTATTTCTAACATTACTAACTTATTCTTTTTAATTTTGTGTTTTTATTTTCAGATGTTTATGAGCATAGATCGGATTATTGATTTACTCCCTGTAGACCTTAAAATTAATCAAACTTTCAGACAAAGAAAGACGTGAACGAACAACTCAAAGACAAGTCTAGATGGACCTTGGTAATCAAAATCAAGACCAAGGTAATGAAGTCGATTGTGTATAAAATCCCATCCTCATTGCCGATGATAGGGATCAATGCATCAGAAAATATATTGTGCCACTTTTTAGTAAGTTAAATCAAGGAATTAAAAGGCCAGATATTGAGGCAACCGAATTTGAATTGAAACCAGTAATGTTTCAAATGCTCCAAACGATGGGCTAATTCAGTTGTATGCCCACGAAAGATCCACATCTCCACCTTCAATTGTTTATGGTGGTGAGTGATTCATTCCAGATAGTAGGTGTGACTGAAGATGCACTAAGGTTAAAGTTGTTTCCAAGCACGAGCATGGCTCAATTCATTGCCACAAAGTTCCATATCTACATGGAAAGAATTAGCAATGAGATTTTTTGTTAAGTATTTCCCCTAGTAAAAATGCTAAGTTGAGGAACGAGATCACAACTTTCCAACAATTGGATGAGAGTCATTGTATGAGGCTTGGGAGCGATTCAAGGAGTTACTTTGTAAGTGTCCTCATCATGGGATTCCTCATTGTATCTGTCGGAGACATTCTATAATGGTCTCAATACACATACAAAATTGATTTTAGATGCTTCTGCAAATGGTGCAATTTTTTCTAAGTCTTATAATGAGGCTTATGGGATCATTGAGAGTATTGTGAGTAAGTACTATCAATGGCCAACAAATCAAATAGCTTTAGGAAGATGTGTAGCTAGAGTTCATGAAGTTGACACTTTCACTTCGTTATCAGCTCAGGTATCATCTATTTCCTTTATGTCAAAACAATTTATCATTAATAGTGCTAATAATTTTACAGCTCAGCCACCAAGTCTGTTTGAAGTAGTTTCCTTTGTGTATTGTGGGGAAGGTCATTCTTTTGAGAATTTTCCATCAAATCCTGAGTTAGTGTACTACGTGGGGAACCAATATCAAAATAGGAGTAAACAAGGACCTCAATCCAACTTCTACAATCCTTCATGGCATAATCATCCTAACTTTTCTTGGAGTAACCAAGGAAATGGACCGAATAACAACTTATTGCAGCATAGACCCAACCAATCTTAACGGCTTAATCAGCAAGCTCCAAAACCACCTCAAGCTAAGGCATCAAATAGTTTAGAGAACTTGTTGAAAGCATACATGGCAAAGAATAATGCTTTGATCCAAAGCCAGGCAGCAATATTGAAAAATTTGGAAAACCAAATGGGTCAGTTAGAGCTTCGAAATAGACCACAAGGAACCTTACCGAGCAATATTGAGAATCCAAGAAATTAAGGAAAAGAGCATATCAAGGTAGTGGCATTGGAAAGTGGTAAAATTTTGGAACCTTGATTGATTGATGTCGAAGATAAGCCCGTTGAGAAGAATCAACCAGTTGTTGAAATTTCTACACCAAAAGAGTCAGAATCTGCAAAGGCTGACAAGGTAAATCCTAACTCAATGAATTAAGATACTTTAACATCTTCTTTAGATGCAGATTTAACTATTCGCTCAGTTGATAAACGAGCTACCGGCCTTTGGCTAAGTTGATCTGTTGTGTATGTACATAAGGGTTGGTAATGTGAAGCAAGTATGATATCGAAAATTTGTGCATATGAAATTATCCGTTTAGCTATATGAATGCTATACTTTTGCTGTGCTGGAATTCCTTGCTCAAAACTTACTAAGCATAAATTGCTTACTCCGTTTCTTTGATCCTCTGTTTTATAGATTTTGGTTCTCCAGCTATCGGACTCGGGATTTTGAAGTCGAAGTCGCCCACACTATCAAAGTCCCACCCCCTTTTGGTACAATTTTGGTTGAACTTCGAAATGGCATGTATAGGACTACCCGTTTGTTGTGGGTCATGGACCCTTTGGACTTGTATAATTTTGGATAGCCATGCGAAAATGGCTTATATATGTTTGAGTATAATGTTATAATCATTTGGTAGGGATATGGTTATTGAGAGGTGTGGATATGCTTGACAAGGATTGGCCATGGGAATGGTTAATCACTATCATAAATTGTGCTATTTATGCAAAAAGGGCTAGTTGAATCATGGAAACTATGAAATAGGTAAAGTCTACCTTAAAGGCAGATGCTGACAGCAGCAGTGATGTAGATTTGGAAAATCACTAAAAATAGTAGGAATGGAATTAAATAGTGAATAAATTATGTAAACGAACCTTGATGAACCTATTTTCATAGTAAAGTAACGAAACAATCATACGGACAGTATGTTAAGAGATATTTAGGTTCTTGTGAGACAGGGCCAGAACGGTTTCTGGATTTCCTGTTCCGAATTTGGAAATTCATTACAAATTAACCAGAGATAATTAGGAGTCAAGCCACATATGTATAGATTCCTCTCTGAGTCTAGTTTCTATAGAAACAAACGGCATCAGTATTGAAGCCCTGTACAGGGAGATATCCAAGTCGTAATGTGCAAAGGTCAGTGTAGTCGATCTCTGTAACATGGGAGACTTTGACTAATAAACTGTACTAATTGGCCCAACCAAAAATTCTAGAAAAAAATATGTAGATGGGAATATGAGTCTAGTTTCAGGGAAAATTTACGGAACTGGATTCCGAGTTCCTGAACTCAAGATATGATTTTTAAAGCGACTAGTACGCAGATTGGCAGTGTCTGGGAAATTATTTTTTTAAAGTCTGTTAACACCTCGTGTTCGACTCCGGTGACGGTCTCGGGTTCGGGGTGTTACATTTGATTGGTATCAGAGCTATGGTTTAGTCGATTCTAGGACTACCGTAATGCGTTGGGTCTAGCTATACATGCCATTTTATGTGATTATTTGATAGTGTGGTGATTTCTGACATTTGCAAATGTGTTTATTTATAGTAATGGATCCCGATCCGGACCGAGCGGTAGCTGATGATCTTGAGAGTGTAGCGCCTGCTCCCGCACAAGGGACAGCGCCGGCGGACTCTCAACCTAATGCTAGTAACCCGAATGATGAAGCTAGACAAGCTTTCTATAGCGTGATGAATGATTGGTTCAACCAATACATTCGAACTAATACGGCTGTTCCACAACCTCCATTCCCGACAAATACCACCCCCGCACCTACAATACCTCCGGAAACTGACCAAATAAGGTCAAATAAGCCCCCAGTTGATAGAATCCGAAAACATGGGGCTACTGAATTTAAAGCTACGGATAGCGACGATTCCGAGCAAGCTGAATTTTGGTTGGACAACACTATCCGGGTACTCGATGAGCTATCTTGTACACCCGATGAATGCCTAAAGTGTACTATCTCCTTGCTACGTGATTCTGCCTACTATTGGTGGAGTACTCTGACTTCTGTTGTGCCCCGAGAGCAAGTAACTTGGGAGTTTTTCCAAACTGAGTTTCGGAAAAAGTATATCAGTCAGAGATTTGTTGATCAAAAACGGAAGGAATTTCTTGAGCTTAAGCAAGGTTCCATGTCGGTTACTGATTATGAGCGAAAATTTGTTAGACTTAGTAGGTATGCTCGGGAATGTGTTTCGTCCGAGGCTATCATGTGTAAACGCTACGAGGATGGGCTGAATGAAGATATAAAAATGTTCGTTGGCGTTCTTGAAATACGAGAGTTCGTAGTACTTGTCGAGCGAGCTTGTAAAGCCGAAGAGCTTAGAAAAGAAAAACAAAAAGTTGATGTGGGAACTGGAGAGTTTCGTAAAAGATCTTCGGGAAAGTCTCTTCAACAGGCATCGAAGAAATTTCGAGATGATGTGGGCTGGTCGAGAGGCACTTCGGGCCTTTTTAGACGAGATCGTGATCGACCCCCTGTGGGTACACGAGGCACTTCGGTCGCCAGTGTTGGGAATGAACGTCGAGACAGAACGAAATGTCAATATTGCGGTAAATGGCATTCGGGGAGTTGTAGATTCCCTGACCGCTCCTGTTACAAGTGCGGATCAGTTGACCACTTCATTAAAGATTGCCCGAGGTTGTCTGAACAGAATGTAAATCAGAGTGGGAAATCGGGTGCTACCACTGCTCGAGGTAGACCATCTGGAAATACGGGCAATGCTGGTGGTGGTCAGAGAGGATCTAGAGATGCTACGACCAGATCCGAGGCTCGTGCGCCTGCTAGAGCTTATGCTATACGTGCCCGCGAGGATGTTTCTTCGCCTGATGTTATTACCGGTACTTTTACTCTCTTTGATACTAATGTAATTGCTTTGATTGACCCCGGTTCTACTCATTCTTACATATGTGAAACCCTAGCATCCAGTAAGACTTTACCTATTGAGTCTACTGAGTTCGTAATTCGGGTGTCAAATCCCTTGGGTCGTTATGTGCTTGTCGACAAAGTGTGTAAGAAATGTCCCCTAGTAATTCGAGGTTCCTGTTTTCCGGCGGACTTGATGCTTTTGCCGTTTAATGAATTTGATGTTATTCTCGGGTTGGATTGGTCGACCGTGCATGATGCGGTTGTGAATTGCAAAAGCAAGACTATTGAATTGAGGTGCACAAATAACGAAGTAATCCGAGTTGAGTCTACGGACTTGGATGGGTTGCCAGCTGTAATATCCTCAATGTTGGCCCAGAAATATGTAAGAAAAGGGTGCGAAGCATACCTTGCGTATGTACTTGATGACAAAGAATTAGAAAGGAAACCCGAATCTGTGCCGGTGGTTTGTGAATACCCAGATGTTTTTCCTGAAGAATTACCGGGTTTACCACCTGTTCGGGAGATAGAGTTTGGTATTGAGCTTGTACCTGGGACTACGCCGATTTCGATGGCTCCGTATCGTATGGCACCAACCGAGTTAAAAGAGTTGAAAGCTCAGTTGCAAGAATTGATGGATAGAGGTTTTGCTCGACCAAGCTTCTCACCTTGGGGTGCACCAGTATTGTTCGTGAAAAAGAAGGACGGAACCATGAGGTTGTGCATTGACTATCGTCAACTGAATAAAGTGACGATAAAGAACAAATATCCGTTACCGCGTATCGATGATTTGTTCGACCAACTGAAGGGAGCCTCAGTGTTCTCAAAAATAGATTTGAGATCGGGCTATTATCAGTTGCGAATTCGAGATTCGGACATACCCAAAACTGCCTTCAGAACGAGATATGGTCACTACGAATTTTTAGTGATGCCGTTTGGGCTCACTAATGCCCCTGCGGTATTTATGGATTTGATGAATCGGATCTTCAGACCATATTTGGATCGGTTCGTAGTTGTGTTCATTGATGACATCTTGGTCTATTCAAGAGATGAGACCAAACATGCTGAGCACCTGTGACTAGTGTTGCAAATTTTGCGGGATAAACAGTTATATGCTAAGTTCAGTAAGTGTGAGTTCTGGTTAAGAGAGGTTAGCTTCTTGGGTCACGTGGTATCCGCATCGGGTATTCGAGTTGACCCGAACAAAATTTCAGCCATACTTAACTGGAAACCTCCAAGAAATATTACCGAAGTTCGGAGCTTCCTGGGGCTCGCCGGTTATTACCGACGATTTGTAAAAGGTTTCTCGACGATAGCCACACCAATGACGAAGCTACTTCAAAAGGATGTTAAGTTCGAATGGACGGAGAAATGTCAGAAAAGTTTCGATCAACTGAAAACTTATTTGACTGAAGCTCCAATTTTAGTGCAACCCGAATCAGGCAAAGAGTTTGTCATTTATAGTGACGCATCCCTACTTGGGTTGGGTTGCGTATTGATGCAAGAAGGTCGAGTGGTGCCCTATGCGTCGAGACAATTAAAGCCACATGAGAAAAATTATCCGACCCATGACCTTGAACTAGCTGCCATCGTATTTGCTTTAAAAATATGGCGACATTACTTATTTGGTGAAAAGTGCCATGTATTTTCGGATCACAAAAGTCTCAAATATTTGATGACTCAAAGAGACTTAAATCTGCGACAAAGACGTTGGCTTGAGTTGTTGAAAGATTACGAGCTTGTCATTGATTACCACCCGGGAAAGGCTAATGTGGTTGCGGACGCCTTAAGCCGGAAATCATTGTTTGCTTTACGAGCGATGAATGTGCACTTGTTTGTTCTACCCGACAATGTGTTAGTAGCTGAATTAAAAGCCAAACCATTATTGATTCATCAAATTCGTGAAGCCCAGAAAGTTGATGATGAATTGGTTGCAAAACGGGCTGAGTGTGTTCCGAACAAGGAATTGGAGTTTCAAATTGATAATGATGATTGTTTGAGGTTCAGAAGTCGTTTGTGTGTTCCAAGGAATTCGGAACTCATTTCGATGATTCTGAACGAAGCCCATTGTAGCCGAATGTCAATTCACCCGGGGAGTACGAAAATGTACAACGATTTGAAACGTCGGTTTTGGTGGCATGGTATGAAACGAGACATCTCTGACTTTGTTTCAAGATGTTTAATATGTCAACAAGTGAAAGCAGAACATCAAGTGCCTTCAGGATTACTTCAGCCGATCATGATACCCGAGTGGAAATGGGATCGAGTCACAATGGACTTTGTGTCCGGACTGCCATTGTCAGCAAGTAAGAAAGATGCGATTTGGGTTGTTGTCGATAGACTGACTAAGTCGGCTCACTTTATCCCCGTGCGTACGGATTTTTCATTGGATAAACTAGCCGAATTGTATGTTTCTCAGATTGTGAGATTACACGGGGTACCTATTTCTATCGTGTCGGATAGAGATCCGAGATTCACCTCGCGATTTTGGAGGAAATTGCAAGAAGCTTTGGGCACCAAGCTGCATTTTAGCACTGCTTTTCACCCCCAAACCGATGGTCAATCTGAGCGGATAATTCAGATACTTGAGGATATGTTGAGATGTTGCATCCTCGAGTTCAGTAGTTCATGGGAACGGTATTTACCTTTGATTGAATTCGCTTACAACAATAGTTTTCAATCAAGTATTAAGATGGCACCTTACGAGGCTTTGTACGGTCGTAAATGCCGTACACCATTGTTTTGGACCGAGCTCGGTGAAAGTAAAATTTTCGGAGTTGATTTGATTAAGGATGCCGAACAGAAAGTAAAGGTAATCCGTGAAAGTCTGAAAGCAGCCACAGATCGTCAAAAATCGTATGCGGATTTGAAACGAAAAGACATTGAATATCAGGTGGGAGATAAAGTGTTTCTTAAAGTTTTGCCTTGGAAAAAGGTACTCAGATTTGGCCGTAAGGGCAAGTTGAGCCCGAGATTCATTGGGCCGTACGAAATCTCCGAACGAGTTGGTCCGGTTGCGTATAGATTGATTTTGCCCCCTGAACTTGAAAAGATTCACGATGTCTTTCATGTTTCGATGCTTCGACGTTATAGATCCAATCCGTCACATGTGATTAATCCCTCAGAAGTTGAAATTCAATCTGACTTGAGTTATGAAGAAGAACCGATTCGTATCCTAGCTCGTGAAGTAAAAGAGTTGCGAAACAAAAGGGTTCCGTTAGTTAAGGTGTTATGGCTCAAACACGGGATCGAGGAAGCTACTTGGGAAACCGAGAGCTCGATGAAAGAACGATACCCAAACCTATTTACCGGTAAGATTTTCGGGGACGAAAATTTCTTAAGTGGGGGAGAGTTGTGACAGCCCAAAATTGACCCTAGTCAGGAAGTGGTTTCGGGACCGCTAAACCGAGTCACCGAAATGTTTGAATGTGATATTTATTGTCTAGAATATGTAATTATGAATGTGTGAAAATTTCAAGCTTCAATTTAGTCGATTGCATGTGAATTTAGTCAATAGGACTTATGTGCGACATTTTTGAAATGTGATAGGTCGAAGCATAAGGACCTATTAGTGCATGAAATAAAAAGGGGGGACTTGCATGTCAAATTCCCCCCCAATTAGTAGTGGCCGGCCATAACAAGCATGGTAGACCAAGTGTGATAGGCAAGACATGTCATAGACATGTTGTGTTGGTGCATCATGGGTGGAAAAAAATAAAATAAGAGCATGGGCATAAAATAATGAAAGGGAATATGATGAAAACAAAAAAAAAGTGTGTGGTTGTTCCCCCCCCATTGCCGTGAGTTAAAGAAAAGAAAAGAGAAAATTTTGTTCATCCTTTTTCATCTTCATTTGGCTGAAAATTCTAAGGAAGGAGGAAGGAGTTCTTGCTTCATGTTTGGTTTGGAAGAGGATTAGGAGGAGGTTTGGCCATACTTGTATCTAGATCAAGGTATGTTTGAGGTTGTGCCATGAGATTCATGCATGTTTTTAGTTGCTAGCTTGAGTTCTAATTAGCCCATGGTTCAAATCTTTGCTATGTCATGGGGATGATATTCGGCCTAGGTAGATTTTGTGTTAATGCCATTGCATGCTAAATATGAAGCTTGTTAATGATGCATGTGATGGTGGATTGATGATTCTTGAATCTTCTTTTTAGCATTTTTGAGTGAGCACATATGTGCATTGGTTGCTAGATGGAGAAGAATCGGCTAGCAAGTTGTGTGCTAAGGCCGAATATAATTTTTGTATATTAATGAGTAATGCATGTGTTAAATTGATGGAAAGGGAGAGGATGTTTACTAGTGTATATATGTGTGTATTAGCCAAGTTTTGAACTTGAAACAAAAGGGTGTTTAGTCAATACAAGTGACCATACTTGTAGAATGTATTAAGTGTTGAAATCGGCCCCAACATAGACATGCATATTCGGCCATAGGAAGGAGATTGGTGTTGCATGTATTCGGTTAGAGGCAAGCATATTGATGCTTTTGTCTTGGCTTAGAAAATTCGGCCAAGGGGGAAAAATTAGCTAAAATGTTGAGTTTGATTCATGATTCCGTACATATGTGACTTTAATGTCTAATGTATAAATATGGGCTAAGTGCCTTGTGTTCCTCTTTTCGATGCTCAAATGATTAAATCAATTTATTTGTTTAATTAAGCTCAAGAGCAAAGGGGAACTAAATCCGATAAAGGGAAGGAAAAAGTGGTCGAATAGCTATCGGAATCGTTCGACAACACCCGAGGTAAGTTCTTGAGTAAAAGAGCTTAAATTATGATTTGATTAGATCATGTTTTAAGCAAATTAAAATCATGCTCTTTGTGTGGCTATTGAGCCGAAATTGCAAGAATGATAAATGTCTTGTGTTTGAGTTTTGCTAACAAAAACGAAATACGAATGTGCCATGATTTATTGTTAAATGTGCATGGTTATTTGAATGATGTCCGGGCTAAGTCCCGAAGGCTTTGTGCTAAGTGACCATATCCGGACTAAGATCCGAAGGCATTTGTGCGAGATACTAATTCCGGGCTAAGCCCGAAGGCATTTGTGCGAGTTACTAAATCCGGGTTAAGTCCCGAAGGCAATTGTGTGAGTTACTATAACCGGGCTATGTCCCGAAGGCATTTGAACGAGTAGCTATATCCGGTTAAATTCCGAAGGTACGTGATTTGGGAATGAATGATCTTGCTGTAAAAATTTCAGTAAATACTCTAGAAACATCCCAACATTGAGGTATGTTTCGTATGTGCTTGAATTTAGTTGAGCCCTTACAAATAAGTATTCGCTCAGTTGATAAACGAGCTACCGGCCTTTGGCTAAGTTGATCTTTTGTGTATGTACATAAGGGTTGGTAATGTGAAGCAAGTATGATATCGAAAATTTGTGCATATGAAATTATCCGTTTAGCTATATGAATGCTATACTTTTGCTGTGCTGGAATTCCTTGCTCAAAACTTACTAAGCATAAATTGCTTACTCCGTTTCTTTGATCCTCTGTTTTATAGATTTTGGTTCTCCAGCTATCGGACTCGGGATTTTGAAGTCGAAATCGCCCACACTATCAATGCCCCCCCCTTTTGGTACAATTTTGGTTGAACTTCGAAATGGCATGTATAGGACTACCCGTTTGTTGTGGGTCATGGACCCTTTGGACTTGTATAATTTTGGATAGCCATGCGAAAATGGCTTATATATGTTTGAGTATAATGTTATAATCATTTGGTAGGGATATGGTTATTGAGAGGTGTGGATATGCTTGACAAGGATTGGCCATGGGAATGGTTAATCACTATCATAAATTGTGCTATTTATGCAAAAAGGGCTAGTTGAATCATGGAAACTATGAAATAGGTAAAGTCTACCTTAAAGGCAGATGCTGACAGCAGCAGTGATGTAGATTTGGAAAATCACTAAAAATAGTAGGAATGGAATTAAATAGTGAATAAATTATGTAAAACGAACCTTGATGAATCTATTTTCATAGGAAAGTAAAGAAACAATCATACGGACAGTATGTTAAGAGATATTCAGGTTCTTGTGAGACAGGGCCAGAACGGTTTCTGGATTTCCTGTTCCGACTTTGGAAATTCATTACAAATTAACCAGAGATAATTAGGAGTCAAGCCACATATGTATAGATTCCTCTCTGAGTCTAGTTTCTATAGAAACAAACGGCATCAGTATTTAAGCCCTGTACAGGGAGATATTCAAGTCGTAATGCGCAAAGGTCAGTGTAGTCGATCCCTGTAACATGGGAGACTTTGACTAATAAACTGTACTAATTGGCCCAACCAAAAATTCTAGAAAAAAGTATGTAGATGGGCATATGAGTCTAGTTTCAGGGAAAATTTACGGAACTGGATTCCGAGTTCCTGAACTCAAGATATGATTTTTAAAGCGACTAGTACGCAGATTGGCAGTGTCTGGGAAATTATTTTTTTAAAGTCTGTTAACACCTCGTGTTCGACTCCGGTGACGGTCTCGGGTTCGGGGTGTTACAGTAATTTTACAATCAAGTGATTTAACACAAATACAATCCCTGTGGAGATGATAACTCGATACTTACTTGTTACTTGATAACGACTGTGTACACTTGCACAAACTTACACGTTACAAGTTTTTGGTGCCGTTGCCAGAGATTGTTAACTCTTTCCATAGTCAGTTTTTTGTGAAATTATTTACTTCTAATTTGGTTTATTTCTAACATTACTAACTTATTCTTTTTAATTTTGTGTTTTTATTTTCAGATGTTTATGAGCATAGATCGGATTATTGATTTACTCCCTGTAGACCTTAAAATTAATCAAACTTTCAGACAAAGAAAGACGTGAACGAACAACTCAAAGACAAGTCTAGATGGACCTTGGTAATCAAAATCAAGACCAAGGTAATGAAGTCGATTGTGTATAAAATCCCATCCTCATTGCCGATGATAGGGATCAATGCATCAGAAAATATATTGTGCCACTTTTTAGTAAGTTAAATCAAGGAATTAAAAGGCCAGATATTGAGGCAACCGAATTTGAATTGAAACCAGTAATGTTTCAAATGCTCCAAACGATGGGCTAATTCAGTTGTATGCCCACGAAAGATCCACATCTCCACCTTCAATTGTTTATGGTGGTGAGTGATTCATTCCAGATAGTAGGTGTGACTGAAGATGCACTAAGGTTAAAGTTGTTTCCAAGCACGAGCATGGCTCAATTCATTGCCAGAAAGTTCCATATCTACATGGAAAGAATTAGCAATGAGATTTTTTGTTAAGTATTTCCCCTAGTAAAAATGCTAAGTTGAGGAACGAGATCACAACTTTCCAACAATTGGATGAGAGTCATTGTATGAGGCTTGGGAGCGATTCAAGGAGTTACTTTGTAAGTGTCCTCATCATGGGATTCCTCATTGTATCTGTCGGAGACATTCTATAATGGTCTCAATACACATACAAAATTGATTTTAGATGCTTCTGCAAATGGTGCAATTTTTTCTAAGTCTTATAATGAGGCTTATGAGATCATTGAGAGTATTGTGAGTAAGTACTATCAATGGCCAACAAATCAAATAGCTTTAGGAAGATGTGTAGCTAGAGTTCATGAAGTTGACACTTTCACTTCGTTATCAGCTCAGGTATCATCTATTTCCTTTATGTCAAAACAATTTATCATTAATAGTGCTAATAATTTTACAGCTCAGCCACCAAGTCTGTTTGAAGTAGTTTCCTTTGTGTATTGTGGGGAAGGTCATTCTTTTGAGAATTTTCCATCAAATCCTGAGTTAGTGTACTACGTGGGGAACCAATATCAAAATAGGAGTAAACAAGGACCTCAATCCAACTTCTACAATCCTTCATGGCATAATCATCCTAACTTTTCTTGGAGTAACCAAGGAAATGGACCGAATAACAACTTATTGCAGCATAGACCCAACCAATCTTAACGGCTTAATCAGCAAGCTCCAAAACCACCTCAAGCTAAGGCATCAAATAGTTTAGAGAACTTGTTGAAAGCATACATGGCAAAGAATAATGCTTTGATCCAAAGCCAGGCAGCAATATTGAAAAATTTGGAAAACCAAATGGGTCAGTTAGAGCTTCGAAATAGACCACAAGGAACCTTACCGAGCAATATTGAGAATCCAAGAAATTAAGGAAAAGAGCATATCAAGGTAGTGGCATTGGAAAGTGGTAAAATTTTGGAACCTTGATTGATTGATGTCGAAGATAAGCCCGTTGAGAAGAATCAACCAGTTGTTGAAATTTCTACACCAAAAGAGTCAGAATCTGCAAAGGCTGACAAGGTAAATCCTAACTCAATGAATTAAGATACTTTAACATCTTCTTTAGATGCAGATTTAACTATTTAGAAGAGTTATCCGATTCAACCGAAAGTTTTATCACCTCTATATCAGCAAAGAATGTATCAACACAATCAGAAAAATAAGGTGTAATTTAAGAAGTTTTTGGATGTTCTAAAGCAGTTACACATCAATATTCTGTTGGTGGAGGCTTTAGAACAAATGCCAAATTATGTGAAGTTTATGAAAGTTATACTGTCCAAGAAGAAACGGTTGAGTGAGTATGAAACTGTTTCCTTTACAAAAGAGTGCAGTGCATTCCTGCAAAACAAATTGCCACTGAAATTGAAAGACCCCGGAAGCTTTACTATACCCGATAACATTGGTGAATCTTACTGCGATAAAGCTTTGTGTGATTAGGACTGAGAATCAACTTGATGCCTAAGTCTATTTTCAAGATGCTAGGGATAGGTGAAGTAAGACCTACAACTATAGCACTTCAGCTAGCAGACTGATCTTTAGCATACCCCGAGGGAAAGATCGAGCATGTTTTGGTAAGAGTCGATAAATTTATTTTCCCTACTGATTTCATTGTCTTAGATTTTGAAGCAAATAAGGAAGTGTCAATCATCCTTGGAAGACCTTTCTTAGCCACGGGAAGAACTTTAATTGATGTGCAGAAAGGTGAACTCACCATGCGAGTTCAAGACGATAAGCTAACCTTTAACATTCTTAAAGCGATGAAATTTCCCGATCTGACAGAAGTGTGTTCAGCTATGGAAGATATAGAAACCCTGGTTTCTATGGAAAGCAATTTTGAAGAATATCCATTAGAGAAAGCCTTAGATTTTGACCCTTTGGAGGATGAAGAAGGTAGGGAAAACATAGGTTTGATGGAAGCCAATCTGAGAAATTTTATTCAATCCACATGGTTTGAGCCATTGAAGTTAGAAGTCAAAGAATTTGTGCAACCTAAGTTTCAATTGAAGAACCACCTAAAATCAAACTAAAAGTACTTCTTTCCCATTTGAAATACGTTTATTTAGGTGAATGTTCCACTTTTCCAGTGATTATTTCAGCAGAACTGACGAAAGATCACGAGGAGCAACTAATTGCTATTCTAAAAAAATTTAAAAAAGGAATTGGCTAGACCATAGCTGATATTTTAGGTATAAGTCTTTCTTTTTGCATGCATAAAATTATTTTGGAAGAAGGTGAAAGAGTTCAAATTAATGGGCAAAGGAGGATCAATCCTATTATGAAAGAAGTTGTGAGAAAGGAAGTGATCAAATGGTTAGATGCAGGAATCATCTATCCTATTTTAGATAGTTCGTGGGTAAGTCTGGTGCAGTGTGTGCCGAAGAAAGGTGGAATCATGATTGTTGAAAATAAGCGTAAGGAGTTGATTACAACGAGAACCATTACTGGTTGGAGAATCTGTATTGATTACAAAAAATTGAATAAAGCCATTTAGAAGGACTAATTTCTGTTGCCTTTTATGGATCAAATGTTAGATCGACTGGCAGGTAATAAATTCTATTATTTTTTAGATGGCTATTCGGGATATAACCAAATAGTTGTAGCTTCGGAGGACCAACATAAAACAACCTTTACTTGTCCATATAGTACATTTAATTTTAGGCGAATGCCTTTTGGTTTATGCAATGCACCTGCAACATTTTAGCGATGCATGATGGCAATATTCACTGATATGGTTGAAAATTTTGTTGAGGTTTTCATGGATGAATTTTTTTTTTTTGTTTTTGGTAACACTTATGATATTTGTTTGAGTAATTGGGCTAAGGTACTAAAGAGATGCGAAGAGACAAATCTTGTCCTTAACTAGGAAAAATGTCATTTTATGGTTAAGGAAGGGATTGTCTTAAGGCATAAAATCTCAAAGAGATGAATTGAAGTCGATAAAGAAAAGGTGGCGTAATTGAAAGATTATCGGCCCCAATTGATGTGAAAAGAGTCGAAAGTTTCTTAGGCCATGCCGGTTTTTACTGAAGGTTTATAAAAAAATTCTTGAAAATTTCTAAACTGTTGTGTTTGTTGTTAGAGAAAGATACAGTGTTTGATTTCAACAAAGCATGTTTGAAAGATTTTAATGATTTAAAAAAAACGATTAATCTCAGTCCCAATAATTGTTACACCTGATTGGAGCTCACCTTTTGAGTTGATGTACGATGCAAGTGATTATGTCGTTGGAGCTATGATGGGTCAAAGAAGAAACAAAGTGTTTCACCCTATTTACTATACAAGTAGAACTTTGACGGGAGCCCAAATCAATTATACAGTAATTGAAAAGGAACTCTTTGCTATAGTTTTTGCTTTTGACAAATTCCATTCATGTCTTATAGGTACCAAAGGTACAATATTTACTGACCATGTGGCCATTAAATAATTGCTCACGAAGAAAGATGGAAAATTGAGGCTAAATCGTTGGATATTGTTACTCCAAGAATTTGACTTTGAGATCCAAGACAGAAAAGGTGTTGAAAATCCAATAGCTGATCATCTGTCAAGGTTGGAGCAAAATGAGGTAACTCGATCATGTGTGCCTATCAACGAAAATTTGCTAGATAAACACTTATTTGAAGTTAGTCGAATTCATGAAACACCTTAGTTTGCTAATTTTGCCAATTATCTTGCATGTGGAATAATTCCTCGAGAAATGATATACCAAAAAAGGAAAAAATTCCTTCATGATAGTCGGTTTTATTTTTGGGAGGATCCATTTTTGTTTAAATAGTATGCAGATAATATAATCCGAAAGTGTGTAGCTGAAAGTGAGATTGCTGAGATCCTGTATCATTGTCATTCATCTCCAACTAGGGGACACTTTGGTGGTTCACGTACTGCAGTAAAGATTTTCCAAGCAGGTTTCTTTTAGCCTACACTATCTCAAGATGCTTATGCTTATGTGAAGAACTATGATAAATGCGAAAGGATTGAAAATATATCAAGGAGGAATGTGATGCCCTTGACAAACATTTTGGAGATTGAATTATTAGACGTATGGGGTATTGACTTATTAGGCCCGTTTCCTTCTTTGTATGTGAACAAATACATCTTAGTTGATGTGGACTATCTATCCAAGTGGGTTGAAGCTGAAGCATACCCTACAAATGATGCTAAGATAGTCATGCGATTCCTACATAAGCATGTGTTTACAGGATTTAGGACACTAAGAGCTATTATTAGTGATGAAGGTTTTCACTTTGTGAACAAATGGCTTAAGTGGTTACTTGACAAATATGATGTGAAGCATAAGATTGCTACTGCCTATCACCCCCAGTCTAATGGGCAAGTTGAAAGAATGAACCGTGAAATCAAAGGTATCCTTGAAAGGGTATTACGCCCTAGCAAAAAAGATTAGTCTCGAAGGCTCGATGATGCATTATGGTCGTATCGAACAACATTTAAGACACCGATAGGAATGAATCCTTATCAGCTAGTCTTTGAAAAGGCATGTCATTTACCATTAGAGTTAAAGAATAGAGCTCACTGGGCTTTGAAGCAGTTGAACTTTGATCTTAAGCAAGTTGGTGAGAGAAGGATGTTACAACTTGATGAGTTGGAAGAGCTGAGGTTGTTTTCCTATGAGAATGCCAAAAATGTGTAAAGAAAGATCAAAGAGATGGCATGATAGTCATATACAACCTCGCAAGTTTAAAGAAGGTCAGAAGGTTTTGTTATTTAATTCAAGGTTGAAGTTATTTCCTGGGAAGCTTAAATCCCAATGGAAAGGACCCTATACCATCTACCGAGTTTATCCTTATAGAGCTATTGAATTATACGAAAATTATGGAGGTACATTTAAAGTTAATGGTCAACGTCTCAAACATTACTGGGATGGTGAAGTTGAGCGAGTTGAATCCTCGTTCAAATTAGCATACCCTTGATTTTTCATGAACTCGTTTTGTAAATAAATAAATAATTAGAACTAATTTTCTTAACTTATTACATTTAATTAATTTTATCTAAGGAGATTGGAACTTAAGCGAGACCACTGTGACCCCTCCAACCTTTCCTAGGAATTAATTTAATGTAATTTATTAAGAAGAAATTTTTTAATTAAGATTTAAAATTTTTAAGTTTCATTTGTTTTGTTTAAATTTTAAAATTTTATGTTAATAAAGGGGGTCAAATTTGTCCCAAGTACTAATCAATTTGTTTTTCTTGAGTAAGTTTGTAAATTCAATCTAAGTTTGAGGCCCAAGATAGCAAAAAGAAGGGAAAAATCCATACTTTGCCGCCACTCTTATTACTTTCCGCCCAAGTAACCCTAATGTAGCTAAATTTTCGCTACATGTTGCCCTAATTATTCCCTATATAGACTCCTTTTCATTCTTCTATTTTTCATATCCCTCAAAGAAATTTGTTTAACCCTAAAAATCCTTGAATCACCCTCTTGTGCCGCTCGCCTCAAATCTTGAAAGAAACCCTAATCCCTCTTCCCTTTTTGTCGAATTCACTTATTGTCACTGCAAGAAGATTGCCAAAGCAATAATGTTGTTGCCGCACACCACCGTTGCTATCGTACGCTGTCGTTGCCACCGCACTATCCTTGCCATCTTAAGATTTTTGTCGTAGCAAGTCTTTACCCACCTTGTTGATTTCTCTTTTCCCCCTTGTGTAGAAACTTTGCCAAATTCTCAAGAAAAGATACCATGTCTCGCAAAAGAACCAGATCTTCAAAGACTACTCTTGAAAACCCAATTTTGATTGATGAAGAAGTGAAAGAGAGATTTGATTCAATCTTCAAGCATCAACCTATGATGCTGGAAACAGGTTTTAACTTGAACAGTAATGATTTGATGGTTGTTCCTATACCGTTTTGAAAGAAAATAAATGCTCTCAAGTGGGAATGATTTTGTGATGCTCGTTCACTTCCCGATTATGAACTAGTTCGAGAATTCTATGCTAGTTTCACTATGCAAGATGCTACTAAAGTCATCATTCAAAAGAAAAGGGTACCTCTTACTTCTAAGTCCATTAATGATTTGTTTAACTTACCTGATGTTGAAGAAGATGAGTACTACCCTATGATGAACAATATCAATTGGATTTTGTGCGACAAGTACTTGATGCTCTTGTTATATGCAATTTTGATAGAAAAGTCCATTAATGTTGGGAAAATTATTCTTAAGGAGATTAATGATTGTGCTAAAAATAAGATAGGTAAGGCTCATTTTTCATTATTAATCACTTCACTTTGCTTAAAGGCCCATGTTAAAACACAACCAAATCTGAAGGAGCAATATGTTCAAGGGTGCATTACAAATCATGATCTTGAAAGGTTAGTAGAAAATGTGCATAAGCTGAATCAAGGCGAGCAACAAAAGCCAATTAAGCCAGATAACGAGGAGTCAACAAAGGAAACTTGAACTGAATCTAATTCAGTTACAGACACTGAAGAAGAAGAATTTGACAAGGAACCGAACAGTCCTAAACCAGTTGAAGGATCTGCAACCCCTGATCCAATGGTTGAGCCAAAAAATGAAATAGTCAAGCTAAGTGTTGAACCTAAATCTACAACTCCAATACCGACTTCTGCAAGTGCTTCAAAGAAATTGGAGTTGTCAATTATGATGGATATGTGCAAGTTCATGCACAATCAACAACAAACTTACTGGAAATATGCAAAAATTAGAAACGACTAAATTCAAAATACTTTTAAGAATATCTCTAATAGTTTTGTTCCTGAGTTCCCAGATAGTATCTTTGAGACATGGACGAAATATACTAGCTATACAAACGGAGATGGAGCTGAAGAAGACAAGGGGAATGGGTCAGAAAAATAAAAGGGGAGATTCTTGTCTTGTTAATTATTTAATCGTTTTTAGGTCTTTAGGAATTTATTTCTTTTGCAATTAGGATTTAATTTCTGCAGAATAAAGAATAACAGGCATGAATAAACTTAACACTTCGTTAGAAAGAAAAATACTAAGTAATGTGGTAATGGGAATGAACATGTCTAGGGTTGGGTTCTTAGGAAAGACTTGGTATTTAAGCAGTCTTAATGACTCACCTCTCTTTCTTTACAACCCTACCTGGTGTTCAGTTTTCATTCATTACTTTGTTCTTGCAATGAGGACATTGCTTCTTCTTAAAAGGGGGCAAGGCAAATAAATTGCTCAACTTTTTAAATGTTTCAAGTATGTTTCAATCATTTCTTTCATACGTATGTTTTAATAAATGAATGTTTAGAGACTTTTTTTGTTAATGAGATAGTTTGTATGCAAGTATGAATGATGATTTTATCTGAGTGAAAGTATGTTATCATGAAGAATGGAATGCTTGTATGATCTTAGCCTTAGTAATGTTTTCCATGAAAACTTAGTTTCTCTTTAGATTAGACATGCATGAAGGTTTATATCTTTAAAATTGACTTAGTAACTTTCTTGAGGCGAAATCCTAGGGGACATAAAAATCTAAAATGATATAGGCACTATTTCTTTCGATCGCTTGAGCCTTTTCAAGCCAACCCTATGATATTAGACCCTTGAAACTATAATTTTGAGCTTAAAGACCTGTTTATTGCAATGAACCTACATTATAAGCCACATTACAATCTTTTTAAGTTATACTAATTTTGTGCACCCATCTTAACTAAAGTTGTCTTGGTAATCAACATTTGAGGAAATTTTCAAAAAGATGTATGTGCTCATGCTTAAAAAATAAATAAATAAAGGAAGAACGAAGAAAAGTTTGCTCAGTTTCCAAAAAGAAAAATGCATGAGCTTGAGTTCAAAATAAGTTTGGGGGTGTTCCAAAGGTTCACTTAAAGAAAATGCTATATTTCGAGAAATCCAACACAAAGTTAAAGGTTAAGATTTTGAAACCAAAATGTCTCATCTCTTAAAATCCCTACCTTTAACCGAGCCTTATTACAACCGTATAAAAGGTCTATTAATTTGATGATTATGTCACCAACATTAGTGGAGAGGAAGTACTAAGTTCAGCATATGAAGATCATAAATAAGCCTTATGATTGTTTGCTTGATTGATAAGAAATTATGTTGAATGAAGAATGTTATCTGTGGCTATGACATACATACAAACTATGATTCATGTTGGAATATTTTGAAACTTAGTATAAAACTTTAAAAATATTTGCATATGAATTACTTGTTAATGAAGAATATATATGAACATGAAGTTGTTAATGCACAATTATGGGACAAAGATTGATGTTGCTTAGACAGTTAGCAATTTTATCTTAGCAAGATCTTTTACTGTGCATAAGCATTGCTCGGGACGAGAAATGATTTAAGTTTGGGGGTGTGTAAACTGAAAACTATATAGGATTTTTCCTATGTAATTTATCACATTTTTACTTATATTCGTTGTTAAAACTAAGTAATTGTAACATCCCGATTTTGGGTCTAGTCGAAATAGTGGTTTCGAGACCATAAATTTGAAGTATAAATAATTCTTTTATGATTATGTTGACATTTATGACATGTTTGCATGATTGTGTAAAAGTTTCGTCAAGAAATTTTATTGTCAAAGTGTCCAATTTGAAACTTAGGACAAAATTGCAAAAGTTTCAAAATACGTGATTCCAGAAGCTTGGAGCATGAATTAGCTATGATTATTAATTAGAGGTCCTCAAATAGCAATTTGATCAATTTTTATTTTTATGGAAAAAATGGACATGAATAGGTAAAATTTTATAGTCATTTGATTAATAAAAGAATTAAAAGGGAAAATAAAGCCAAAATTGTGCTCATTTTCTCCCCTTGGTGTCGAAAATTGAGGAGTCTCCATAGCTAGGGTTTTGGTCACTTCCAAGCTCGATTGTAAGTCTGTTCTAACCCGATTTTTAATGTTCATTGCATTTTTGAAGTTGCTATCAACCGATCTAGCCATTTCTACCATTTATTTGAGCCAGGGTTGATGTCTAGGGTTTGACCCATGTGTGACATGTATGAATTTTGATGTTTCATTGTAGATTATGAAAGTTTGGTATGTGATGAACATTTTTTACTAAGTGGTTTTAAATGAAAACACCTAAAAAGGGCTTGTTTGTAAAAGGTGTAAAATGGATGGTAGAACTATGATTTGATGAAAACTGTGGGCTGTTATAAGCATAATATAGGTTTGTCTAGGCTTGGGTAACAATGAAAACGAGTATATTTCATTTTACGAACCTAAGGACTAATTTGTAAATATGTAAAAGTTTAAAGGCAAAACTATAATTTTTCCAAATTATGGTTTTTGGACTGATTTGAACAATGTGATAATTAAATGAGCTAAATTTGTTATTATAGATGAAGAAAAATGGAGTCCGGACCTAGACTGAGGAAAGAACAAGGTTGTAGACTAAATTGAATTAGTCAGCCATATTTCGTACCGAGGTAAGTTCATATGTAAATAATGAAATATTATGATCATATTCTTAATGCATTAATATTGTATGAATTGTATAATTGATTCGATGAACACGTTCGACAATTTTCGACAAGGGAGAGAAAATCTCGTTTGAACTTTAGGATAGAATAGGATACGAGTGACATGTCACTAAGACCCCATGTGATATACATGATCATGTGATCCGGGTGCTGGTCATGTACGTCCTACCAGTGGCTAGGTAGTCCGACATGTGTTGAGGATACTTGATAGCTTATGTGAACAACCCGTGTAGCTACGTCTTGACCGTTAGCTTGTGTGAACAGACCCATGATTATCTCGAGAGCAAGGCTTTATGTGATATGAAATATGAGGTAGCGTTGGCTACATTTGTGGCACTTGTGTGCAAAGACCTTCCATGTATCCATTTAGTATTCCAAGTGTTCAACGGGTATGTTAAAAACGAGAAAGAGTATGTTAAGTCACGAGTTCGTACAGGTATGTACGAAAAACTCATAAGAATGAGCCTGTTAAGTGATGAGCTTTTGGTAAGATTAAGAATGATAAAGTTATGCTTATGAAACTATGATGATAAATATGTGATTTATGTAAAGTTAAATTGTATAATATTCATGCTAAATGTTGCTTAATATTGTTTATTATTGCATGTGAACTTACTAAGCTTTATGCTTACTCCCCTTCCTTTCCATTTTCTTATAGTATCGCCAATCTAGCTCAAGACCGAAGGACGTTGGAGCTTGATTCAGACTATCAAACTAATCCTTTTTGTATTCATGATTTCACATTTTGTGTATGGCATGTATAGGGGACTTGGTCTTTTTGTTTACGTGTCATATTAATTTGGCCAAGTGTGTTGGCTTATAATGATTTGATGATTCATTTTGTATATGGCCATGAGATATGGCTTACATTGATTATTGGGTTGTAAGCCTATTGATACATGTATGCATGAGCCTATGCCTTTGAGATGTGGTTTGTGATTGTGTATATGATGGGGTATGTTATTGGTTATGAATGCTTGTTGATTTAATTGAGACGTGTTGGTACGATGATAACTAAGGTCCCAATGTGTGAAATGGGAGCAAACTTGTAATTCTTATTACATGCGGATTTGTAGGCTTGGGCTTAACAAAGTGTGGTGTCTTGTGTATGTACTAGTTGATATGATATTGTCATGATCATGACTTGTTTTAATGTGTCTAAGTACTCAATTATACCATGTTAAGTGCCTTTGAAGTTATGTATATCTTTGAGTATATAAGGCGGAAAATGGCTTGGAAAATAGCCTCAAAATTGTCTATACGGTTAGACACATTGGCATGTGTCTAGGCCATGTGTGACACACGGTCTACCCCCATGGGTTTGTGATCCGGCCGTGTCTCCCCTGCACCAAAATTTAGTAACAAAATTCTTAGTATTGCGTACACGGGTACGAGACATGGCCATTTGTCTTGGCCGTATGAGGGACATGACCGTGTGTCTCAGCCGTGTGAGGGACACAACCTTGGGACATGGGCGTGTTCCTGGCCGTGTGAAGTCTACAACATATTTTGTGAAAAATTAAGGAATTCAATCGTCTACACGGCCTAAGCACACGGGCATGTGCCTTGGTCGTGTGACCTCATTTAGTACATGACGTCATAAACAGAGAGTTACACGGGCTGAGGACACGGGTGTGTCCCAAGCCACACTGGTGTGTGTGACCACATAACTTACCCAGATGGTCCTGTGACCCTCCAAAGCATGAAAATTTTCTAAGTGTTGTAAAAAATTTGAAATTTCTCAGTTTGGTCCCGAACTACTCCCAATGTATGTTTTGGGCCTCGTAGGCTCATAAAAAGGGACGATATGAATGTATATGAAAAGTTTAATTTAGATGGAAATATATGTCTTAGTTCTGCATGATTGCTTGTGTATAAGTTCAGTAATGCCTCGTACCCTATTTCGGCATCGAATACGGCCTCGTACCCTAGCGTAGCGTGTGCAAGAGTCTAGCTATACATGCTATATATATATTGTGATAATGTGACGACTCTTGACAATTTTAAAATTGTGTTTTCATATAGTAAATGGATATTGACCGAGCCATGGCAAATTATGTAGAAAATAATGTGTCGGATCCTGTTTAAGGGGCAGGGCCAGTTGAAAGTAAACCCGTAACTGTGAGTCAGGGAGGAGGAGATGGGGTTGGGGAAGCCTTTCTTCATATGATGAATGCATGATATACAGAGTTTGCTCGAATGAACCTAAACGCTCAACCCTCTCCACTCCCACCAAATCTTCAACCTATCTCTGTAGCCCCCTAAGTTGTGGAAATGGTAAGAATGAACAAGCCTCCGGTTGACAGAATGCATAAACAAGGAGCCGAAGAATTCTGAGCTAATATGATCCTGAAAGGGCAGAGTTCTGGTTCGAGAACACCATCAGGGTACTTGATGAGTTGTCTTGCACACCTGAAGAATGTATGAAATGTGTTGTGTCACTCCTGAGAGACTCGACTTATCAGTTGTGAAACACCCTTGTGTCAGTTGTACCAAGGGATAGAGTTAATTGGGAATTCTTCCAAGAAGAGTTCCGTAAGAAGTACATTAGCCAGAAGTTTATCGATTAAAAAGAAAGGAATTTCTTCAGTTAAAACAGGACCGAATGATAGTAACAAAGTACGAGCGTGAGTTTGTAAGACTTACCAAGTACGCTCGGGAATGTGTATCGATTGTGGCCATCTTGTGTAAGAGCTTTGAAGATGGATTGAATGAAGATATCTGATTGTTGGTTGGTATTCTTGAATTGAAAGAATTTTTGGTACTTCTAGAGAGAGCATGCAGGGTCGAGGAATTGGCTAAAGAGAAAGGAAAGACCGAGATCAAAGCTAGGGACTCAAAGAAAAGACTTATGTGTAAGTCGTTTAAGTCTTCATTAACGAACTCGAGGGATTTCTATTCTCGTTCCAATGCTTCTGTTGGGCTCTCAAATAGAAATTGGGGTAAACAATATTCGAGTTCGAAAGCTTGAACCACTTTTATTGCTAGTGTTGGCAATACTCAACCAAATAGATAGAAATGTCCACATTGTGGTAGACGTCACCCTAGTGAGTGCTGGATGAATAACCAAGCATGTTTCAAGTGCGGTTCCCACAATCACTTTATCAAAGATTACCTTGATATGGTTGAGAAAGAAAAATTTTAGAGTGCGAAATCTGGTAATACTGCTGCTAGAGAGAGGCCACAGAGAAATCTGTGAAATGGAGCAAGTAGCAAGAGTGCACCTAGAGATTCAGCTGTGAGATCCAAGGGTAGAGCACCGGCGAGTTCTTATTCCACTCACGCTTGCAAGGAGGCTTTATCTCCTGATGTGATTGCGGGTACTTTTTCTCTTTATGATACTCATGTTGTTGCTCTAATTGATCCGAGATCAACCCATTCCTATGTTTGTATGAAATTGGTATCTAGTATGAATATGCCTGTTCAGTGTACGAAATTTGTGATAAAAGTGTCAAACCCCTTAGGCAAGTATGTATTAGTAGATAAAGTTTGCAAGAATTGTCCTTTGATGATTCAAGGTCACTATTTTCTGGCTAATCTTATGCTTTTTCCATTTGATGAATTTGACATGATCTTGGTATGGATTGGTTAACCACTCATGATGTGATAGTTGATTGTGGAAAAAAAATTATTGAATTGAAATGTTCAAATGGTGAGATTCTTCGGGTTGAATCAGATGAATTGGGTGAATTACCTAAGGTGATTTCATCGATGTCAGCTCAGAGGTACATGAGAAAAGGGTATGAAGCTTATCTTGCTTTCAACAAAAGAGTCTGAATTGAAAATTGAATCAGTGTCGGTAGTGTGTGAATTTTTGGATATGTTTTCGAAAGAGTTGCCAGGATTGCCTCTGATTAGAGAAGTTGAATTTGGCATTGATCTAGTCCTTGGTACATCACCTACTTCAATTGCTCCATATAGAATGGCACCGACTGAATTGAAAGAGTTGAAAACTCAGCTGCAGGAGTTTACGGATAAAGGTTTTGCAAGACCTAGTTTTTCTATGTAGGGTGCACCGGTATTATTTTGAGAAGGAAGATGGTTCTAAGAGACTATGTATAGATTACCGACAGCTCAATAAGGTAACCATAAAGAACAAGTACCCATTACCGAGAATAGATTATTTGTTTGACCAATTGAAAGGAGCAACAATGTTTTCTAAGATTGATTTGAGATCTGGTTACTACCAGTTGAGAGTTAAGGAGTCAAATGTGTCGAAAACTGCATTGCAGACAAGGTATGGACACTATGAATTCCTTGTTATGCCATTTGGGTTAACAAATGCTCCTGCTATTTTTTGTGGATTTGATGAGCCAGATTTTCCAACCATATTTGGATAAGTTTGTAGTTGTTTTTATTGATGACATGTTGATTTATTTTCGAGATGAGTCCGAATATGCCGAGCACTTGAGAACTATTTTGCAAACATTGAGAGACAAACTGCTATATGCTAAGTTTAGTAAACGTGAGTTTTGGCTTTGAGAGGTCAGATTTTTGAGGCACATTGTTTCGAGTGATGGTATTCGGTAAGATTTCTACTATTGTTGAATGGAAATCACCGAGGAATGTATCTAAGGTTAGAAGCTTTTTAGGCTTAGTCGATTATTATCGACAATTTGTTAAAATATTCTCGATGATTGCTACTCTGATGACAAAGTTGCTATAGAAAGATACCAAGTTCGAATGGTCAAAAAGGTGTCAATAGAGTTTTGAGAAGTTGAAGGCATTGTTGACTAACGCACTAGTTTTAGTACAACCTGAGCCGTGAAAAGAATTTGTGATCTATAGTGATGCATCCTTGAATGGATTGGGTTGTGTAATTATGCAGGAAGGCAAGGTGATAGCTTCTTCCTTGAGGCAATTGAAATCACATGAGAAACATTATCCAGCACATGATTTGGAACTAACTGCCATTATGTTTGCATTGAAGATTTGGAGACATCATTTGTATGGTGAGAAATGTCATGTTTATACCGATCATAAAAGTTTAAAGTACTTAATGAATAAAAAGGATTTGAATTTATGGCAAAGGATATGGTTGGAGTTGTCAAAAGATTACGAGTTAGTGCTTGACTACCAGTCAGGAAAGGCGAATATGGTTGCCGATGCTTTAAGTAGAAATTCATTGTTTGCTTTGAGGGCTATGAACACCCAGTTGTCTTTAACGATGATGGTTCAAATCTAGCTGAGTTGAGAGATAGACCGACATTTCTTCAGCAAACTTGTGAACTCAGAAATGTGATAGTGATTTACAAGCTAAAAGACTCCAATGTGAATCGGGTATTGAATCAAATTTTTGGATTGGTTCCGATGAGTGTTTGATGTTCTGAGATAGGATTTGTGTTCCCAAAGATACCGAGTTGATTCAGAAGATTTTGCATGAGGCACATAGTAGTTATTTGTTAGTTCACCCCGGTAGTACATGTGACAGCCCTAATTTGACCCTAGTCGGGAAGTGGTTTCGGGACCACGAAACTGAGTCACAAAAATAATTAAATGTTATATCCTATGCCTATTATAAGTGAAAGTGTATGTGTGAAAATTTCATGCTTTGATTTTGTCATTTAGATGTGAAATTAATTAAAAAAGACTTATGTGATAAATATTAAAATTATGATAGGTTGAAGTGTAGTGGTCAAATATTGCATGGCTTAAAATGTAGGGGTTTGCATGTCAAATTCCCCATTTTTAAGTAAGTGGCCGGCTATGATGATGGTTGAATAGCCATATATGCATTATATATTAATATTATAATAGTTAATGGCTTAAATTATGAAATAAAAATTAATTAAAATAAGAAAAGATGAAAAAAAGAAAAACAAAATGTTTTAGTTCATCTTCTTCCTTAGCTTAGCCGAATCTTAAAGAAGAAAAGGGAGATAGCCATTCGGTCATCTTTAAGCTGGAATTAAGGTAAGAAATTCATGTTAGTTTTTGAAATTTTAGCATATTTTAAGCTAATTACTAAGTCCCTTACTTAGCCCATGTCAAAATTTTGAATTTTGTGTGGTGATATGAGTAATCGGCTATGGAAGAATTTGAAGGGAATGGTTGTTGTCTTTATGTTTTAATGAGTAATTGTGGATGGGTGAAGTTTGAGCTAGTTTAATGTTCATATAGGTGGTTTAGATGATAGGAAAATCGGCTTGTGTGTATGTGTAGTCGCCGAATGTGAACTTAGATAACATTTGAGTAATGTTTGTGTTTTAAAATGATGGAATGGAGATTTAAGCTTGATAAAATTTTTGTTATGAATGAATGAAAGAAAAATGTGTATTCGGTTATGGATGATTGGATGATAAATTTGAGTGGATGCTTTGAATGAGATATGCACAATTATAAGTTGGATTTAAGGTTTGTTAAATTGTCATTGTCATTTCCGAATGTGCATATAGTTAAAGAAAATTTGTTAAAGTGCTTAGTTAATTGATATTAGGTTAATGGTGTGTATAAATTATTTAAAATATAAACTTTGTATGAGTATTAAAGGTTGTATATGAATTCAACTTTGGGAGGAATTTTAGTATAAAATGCTTGAATGTTATATAGGTTATTGCTTTAATGACCGAATGTGTCAAAGGCTAATGCAAGGACTAATTGATCAATATGTGTTAAGAGAACGTGAATAAATATCTATTTGATGAGTTATATATTCGGCTATATAGGTGAGATATGTATATGAAAATATAATAAGCCATATGAGTTTTGTGTTTGTGTATGTGAGCTAGATAGACAATGAATATTCGGCTATGTAGTTTAAGGGTTAAATCATAGGAACTTTTATGATATACATATTCAGTCATTAGGGTTATATGTACTTTGGCTATGTGGGTTATGTGTTAAGGTAAGTTAGTTAATTGATAGGTGTATTCGGTCATAAAGGTGTACATAAGGAAATGTTAAATAAATTGTATTAAATTGCTTAATGTGATTAAAAATGTGTATGACCATTTTGTATTTGAGCTAAAAGTAGCTATATGACCTATTAAATTTCTTGTTATTTTCGGCCATAAGCTAGCATGGTGGGACTTTAATAAGTTAAATTTTTGTTTGAATTAGCTCAAGAGCATAGAGAACCAATGTTGGACAGGGGAAAAGAGAAAGTAGTTGAATAGCCGATCCGAGACTGTTCGAAAATATTCGAGGTAAGTTTTAAGTAGATAAACATAAATAATATTCGATAATGACATTACATATTATGAGAATTAAGTATTGCTTGTAATATATGTATATGGCCGAATGGAAATTATAATATGGAATTAAAATGTGATATGTTTTTATGATCAAATAATAAGTGATAGATGATTATGAGTGAGATGTTATGTGTAAACTACCTAATGATAAGTGTGAATGATGAAATGAAATAAATGTGAATAAATGTAGGATGATATATTCGAATTATGTTTGTGCCTAAATTGGTGTGATTGTGTTATATGAAACTTGTTGATTTGAATATCGTACAGTAATATTCGGGCCTTTGAGCCTAGCAAGCTACAATGCCGGTGAAATACTATTTGAGCCTTCGAGCCTCATAGGCTATAATGCCGGTGAAATGATATCGGGCTTCAAGCTTAGTAGGCAAAATGCCGGTGAATGAACTCGAGTTTAAAACCTAGCAGGCTAAATGCCGGTGATTTGATAAAAGTCTAAGACTAAGATACCTCGTGTTAGAACGACAAATGAACACATCCAATACGTTAAGTTGGCCAGGTACGTATTATGTATTTATATGTGAGTTTGATTGGAATTGAATCATAAGTGTATAATGTGATACTTATGTGAATAAATGTTGAAATTATATCTATGATCATGATACATTCGGTCAAGATGTGAAAGTATGTGAAAGTATTTGATTTATTTATGATATATGTATTTAGTTTAAGAGAAATAAGAATGCTGATTGTGCATTATGCTCTTGTGTATATTCGGCCAAATGACAATATACCTAGAAAATGGCCTCTTGAGAAATTGAATGATTGAAGTATAATTGAGTTTAATTGTTTGCATTGCTTAAAACTTACTAAGCCTATAAAAGCTTACTCTGTTTGTTAAGTTTCTCTATTTTATAGATTGTTGACTCCAGTCACCTACTCGGGAGGGGATCGTCAGTAACTCGTCACACTATCTATCATTTTGGTACTACTATATTTTGGAGCTAGTATGGCATATATAGAATAGACTTAAGTGAATGATATTTTGAGATGTCTTTGTGTATAAGCCACGTGAATATGGCAACTTTTGAATGTCGGTATAAGTTTGAATTTCGATCTTTGATTGTGTTTGGCTATGCATTAATTTCTAATGAACTTATGTAGATGTGAATGTACAAATGTTAAGTTTTGGATTAGTAACTCTTCATAACCCACTCCGGCGACGGATACGGGTTATAGGGTTGTTATAGTACGAAAATGTATAATGACTTGAAAAAGTTGTATTGGTGGCCGGGTATGAAAAGGAATATTTTTGAGTTTGTTTTGAGATGTCTGATTTGTTAGCAAGTAAAAGCTAAATTACTTCAGCCTTTAATGGCTCCAGAGATGAAATGGGATAGAATCACTATGGACTTTGTGACGGGTTTGCCCTTGACACTGAAAAAGAAATATGTCATTTGGGTTATGGTTGATAGGCTAACAAAGTCGGCTCATTTTATTTCGGTACATACCGATTACTCACTTGATAAGTTAGCAAATTTGTACATTAGTGAAATTGTTAGATTTCATGGAGTGCATATCTTGATTATATCAGATAGAGATTCGACGTTCACTTCGCAGTTTTGGAAAAAAATGCAAGAAGCTTTAGGTACAAAGTTAAACTTTAGTACCACTTTTCATCTACAAACCGATGGTTAGTCTGAGCGAGTAATTTAGATTCTTGAGGATATACTCTGGTGTTATATTCTTGAATTCGAGGGTCGTTGGGAAAAAATATCTACCTTTGGTAGAATTTGCTTACAACAACAGTTTTCAGTCGAGTTTGAAAATAGCACCTTATGAGGTATTGTACGGTCGTAAGTGTCAGACACCACTATATTAGACCAAACTCAGAGAGAATCAGATCCACGGGGTCGATTTAGTCAGAGAAACAGAAGAAAAAGTGAAGGCAATTCATGATTGCTTGAAAACAGCTTCGGATAGACAGAAATCCTACGTGGATTTGAAACAAAAAGAGATTGAGGTTCAGGTCGGTGATAAGGTATTCTTGAAAGCATCTCCATAGAAGAAAGTCCATAGATTTGGCCGGAAGGGTATGTTGAGTCCGCATTTTATTATACTGATGAGATTACCGAAAGGATAGGGCCGGTAGCATATTAGTTAGCTTTGCCATTTGAGTTGGAAAGGATTCTCGATGTGTTCCATGTGTTTATGTTGTGCTGATACCGATCAGACCCTTCACATGTGATTTCACTGACTAAGGTTGAGATTCGACCGAATATGACTTATGGCGAAGAGGCGGTTAAGATTTTAGCTTGGGAAGTCAAACAATTGAGAAATAAAAGTATTGCCCTTGTGAAAGTTTTGTAGAAAAGACATGGGGTTAAAGAGGCTACATGGGAACCCAAAATGGCCATGAGAAAATAGTACCCAAACTTTTTTATAGGAAAGATTTTCGGGGACGAAAATCCACAAGGGGGAGAGTTATAACATCCCGATTTTGGGTTTAGTGGGAATAGTGGTTTAGAGACCATAAATCTAAAGTATAAATAATTATTTTATGATTATGTTGAGGTTGATGACATGTTTGCATGATTGTGTGCAAGTTTCTTCAAGAAATTTTAATGTTAAAATGTCCAATTTGAAACTTAGAACTAAATTGCAAAAGTTGCAAAATATGTGATTCTAAAAGCTTGGAGCATGAATTAGCTATGGATTATTAATTAGAGGTCCTCAAATAGCAATTTGACCAATTTTTAATTTTATGGATAAAAATGGACATGAATAGGTAAAATTTCAAAGTTTAGTAAAAAAGGCATTTTGGTCATTTGATTAATAAAAGAATTAAAAGGGAAAATAAAGCCAAAATTGTGCTCATCTTCTCCCCTTAGTGCCAAAAATTGAGGAATCCCCATAGCTAGGGTTTTGGTCACTTCCAAGCTTGATTGTAAGTCCGCTCTAACCCTGTTTTTAATGTTCATTACATTTTTTAAGTTGTTATCAACGAATTAGCCATTTCTACCATTTATTTAAGCCAGGGTTGATGTCTAGGGTTTGACCCATGTGTGACATGCAAGCATTTTGATGTTTCATGGTAGATTATGAAAGTTTGATATGTGATGAACATTTTTTACTAAGGGATTTTCAAAGAAAACACCTAAAAAGGACTTGTTTGTAAATGTTGTAAACGTGGGTGGTAGAAATCAGATTTGGTGAAAACTGTGGGCTGGTATAAGCATGATATAGGTTTAGCTAGGCTTGGGTAACAAAGAAAATGAGTACATTTCATTTTACGAACCTAAGGACTAATTTGTAAATATGTGAAAGTTTAGGGGGAAATTGTAATTTTACCAAAGTATGATCTTTGGACTAATTTGAACAATGTGATAGTTAAATGAGCTAAATTTGCTATTATAGATCAAGACAAACAGAGTCCAGACCTAGACTGGTGAAAGAACAAGGTTGTGGACTAAATTGAATTAGTTAGCCATATTTTGTATCAAGGTAAGTTCATATGTAAATAATGCAATATTATGATCATATTCTTAATGCATTAATATTGTATGAATTGTATAATTGATTCGATGAACACATTTGACAAGTTCGGACAAGGGAGAGAAAATCCCGTTTGAACCTTAGGAATAGAATAGGATACGAGTGACATGTCACTAGGACCTCATGTGATATATATGATTATGTGATCTGGGTGTTGGTCATGTACGTCCTACCAATGGCTAGGTAGTCAGGCATGTGTTGCAGATACTTGACAGCTTGTATGAGAATCCTGTAACAGTTCAATTTTGACCCTAGTTAGAATAGTGGTTTTTGGACCACAAATCTGAGTCTGAAAAATATTTTAATATTATTTTCTGTGTTTGTGATATGGGAATTTATATCTGTGAAATTTCTATGATGTTAATTGTTTAAAGTGCAAAAGTTATGTGCTAGATGTTAAAGCACCTATTTGGCTTGGCTTTTAAAATAAAGGTCCTTACATGTGAAATGTACCATTTTTTAAATGATGGACAATTATGGACATTAGTAAGTGAAATTTCACATGTAATAATAAGGGTAAAGTTGGTATATGGCTTATAATGTGTAATTAAATAAAATAAACATAAAATGGCCATGCATTTTTCACCTTGTTCAGCCGAAAATTAGAGAAAGAAGAAGCCATTTAAGCATTTTGATGTTTGGCTAGTTCGGGTCTTAATAGGTGAGCTTATTTTGCTCGGTTTTTGATAATTTCTACGTTTCTATAATCGTTGCTTTGTGCTCTTCAAAACCCATGTCTAAATTTATGTTTCTGTTAAAGATTTCATGAAATGTCATTGTTGATATCATGAGTTTTATGATGTTTTTGGATGAATTATAAAGGCTTAGTAGAGGATTTATAAGTTTTGTCTTTGAATCTTGATGAAATAGAGCTATTTGGGCTAATTTGTGAAAACGAGGTATTGAAGACTAAATTGTGAATTAAATATGTTATTTGGGCTGGTATGGAAGCCATGTATATTTGGCCAAGCTATAGTCTTGGTGAATTTTGCATATTTGTGATTTTGTGAAAAATGGACTAAATTGTCAAAGTGTGAAAATGTAACGGGTAAAATGGAAAGTGCCTTAAATATGTGTTCATGGATTATTTTGAATGAAATGAATGATTGAATGGTTGAATTTGAATTGTAATAGATCAAGAACAAAGAAAATCAAACTTAGGTTGGGGCAAGTCCAAAATAGTTGAATAGTCGACTCGTTTCATTTGAAATCCGTACGAGGTAAGTCAAAATACGATTACATGTTAAATTGATTGAATGTTGCATATACTAGTCATAATCTATATTGGACGGCCGTGAGAGCCTGATGAGTGAATTCCGAATAAATACAGATAATATGCTAATATTAGAAAAACTTTGTATGTTTCTAAAGAAATGTTGACATTGATCGGAGATATCGTGTAAGACCGTGTCCGGGACACAGGCCTCGATTTGAGATTTATGTGTAAGACCATGTCTGGGACATCGGCATCGTATCTGATTTTGTGTAAGACCCTGTCAGGGACAGAGGCATTGATACTGAATTACATGTAAGATCACGTCTGGGACGTCGGCATTGTACTCCATTATGAGTATTTGTATCACTTCTGAACTGTCCGATGATAGAGTACGAGATATGAGAATGTATATATATGAAATGTATAATCTTTACAGGTATGTTTGTATCATACTAAATTTCTATATATGGAAGACTATGTTTCTGTGAAACAATGAATGTGAATTATGTATGGAATTTGGAAATGAAGCATGACATGCATGCAAACAAACGAGCATGGTTAGGCTTATGAGCTATTCTGTGAAATGGCTGTGAATTCTTTCTGTTGATTTATACTTTATATGCTTTAGTAGTTAGACCAATTGTATTTGGCTTACTAAGCTCTTTGTAGCTTACTCTGTGTGATTTCTGTCTGTTTTACAGTTATCGTAGCTACTGAAGGCTCGGGGATAGTCGAGGATCGTCACCACACTATCGATCTCATTTTGGTACTTTTGAAAGTTTAAATTTTAAAGTATGGCATGTATAGGCTAGAATGTCTAAGTATGTAAGTTTTGAATTGTATATATGTTAGGCAATGAGAGTTGGCTAACAAATGATAAGTTTGTACATAGTTTTGGTGTATGTTTGTAATGTGCTATGTTCTAATGTGATTTGGCCATTTTGAGCATAGAATTGGTTGAAAATTTTGGTATAATTGTTGTATATTATTGCTTGTAAAATTGAAACCAAAAAAGGGTGGAAAAATTGGCTTAAACCAAGCCTGCATTGTGCCACACGGTTAAGACACACGGGCGTGTCATATGGCCGTGGGCTTAAGTCAGTAGTTAGCTAGGTACGACACGGCCATGTCTGTTGGCTGTGTGAAAAAGTCAGTATAGGACCTCTTTTTGGCACGATTAGATCATATGGGCGTGTATAGTGCCCGTGTGTATCACATGGCTTAGCCACACGGGCGTGTGACTTTAACAGTTTTGAAAGATTTGGTTAAGTTCTGAAAATTCTGAATGTGTTCGTTTTAGTCCAGACCTTTCTTAAAAGTACGTTTTAGGTTTGGTAGACCTTCTTAATGGATGAATTGTTGATGAATACCTAAGTATCATTATTATATAATATCTGTGATTCTATATTGTTATGAAATGTTCTGTTCATCCGGTGATGCCTCTTACCTATTCCAGCAACGGTTAGGGATAGGGGTGTTACAAATCCCGTGTAGCTACGTCTTGATCGTCAACTTGTGTGAGCAGACCCGTGATTAGCTCGAGAGCGAGCCTTTATGTGATATGAAATATGAGGTAGCTTTGGTTCCATGTGTGGCACTTGTGTGGAAAGACCACTAAATGTAACGCCCCCGTACCCGAGACCATTGCCGGAGTCAAGCACGAAGTGTTACTAAACTTAATTCATCAATTAAACAACTTAAACAACTTAAACAACTTATTACCAACCATGCATGACAACCAAGCATATGCACATCACCAATATCAAACATAACATAAATAGCTAGATTTATAAGTCAGAATCATTAGCTCACTAAAGACCAATATATTTGGCCAAATAATAATAACACATGTTATAAAATTAGGTCCCTATACATGTCACTCACTTGATAAATCTAGCATATGTGTTTATACTGTCAAGGTGTTGGCTTGATAGTGTGATGCTGCCTCCGACGGTCTCCAACCCTGAGCTAACCTGACAACACTAAAAGAAACGGAAAGGAGGGGGGTAAGCTTTATGCTTTGTAAGCTCACATGAAATAATAATAAGCAATTTACTAACATGCTTCCCACAATAAAACTAACTCATTTGTACATTTACACATGTTCTGATTAAGCTATTTTCTTGAGTAATAGTCACTAAATCATTTCTATTTAGAGTTACGAAACTCCAAATTAAGATCCGTAAATTTTCCAAAAAACTAGACTCCTGTATCTTTCCATCATAAAATTTTCAGAATTTTTAGTCCAGCCAATAAGTACAGTTTATTATTCAAAATCTTCCCTGTTTTGCTGTTTAACAGCTTCGACCTTTCTTCACTAAAATTTATTTATCTCATAGTACAAAACTCGGATGATGTTCTCATTTGTTTTTATTAAAATTAGATCATCCAAGATTCTAGGAATATAAATTATACCCAAAAATTATTTTTCTATAATATTTAAAAATTTTTCCAAGTCAGAACAGGGGATCTCGAATTCATTCAGACATTGTCTTACAAGAATTCAAATATCACATAATATGGAATTCTTTTGCTTCCCCTGTTTCTTTTATGTGAAAATAGACTCAATAAAATTTAGTTACATATTTTATTTGAAATTTAATTCAACTTACACCATTTTTGGTAAATTTTCAAATTCATGCACTGTTGCTGTCCAACACTGTTTTACTACTACAGTTCACATTTGCACAATTTCACTTAATCCCTTCCATTTTACCGAGGTTTGCTCAAATATCGAGCATATTGCTCATAAATTCAAATAAACATATACTTGCACTTGTTCATCACATAATCACCTTCACATTTATTTTCACTTAACCGATTTCCCGTTGAACTCATCAGAATAATAACAGATATACAATTGCCTGCACATTTTCTCATTTCCACACTTGTAGCCGAAGCTATCTGGTACGCATAGTAGCCTGCACTTAGTACTGCACATGCGACCAATTATCCAGTACACGTAGTAGCCTGCACTTAGTACTACACATGTGACCTAACCGTCTGATACACATAGTAGCCTGCACTTAGTACCACACACGTGATCGAAGTTATCAGGTACCCATAGTAGCCTGCACTTAGTACTACACATGCGACCAATTATCTAGTACACGTAGTAGCCTACACTTAGTACTACACACGTGACCTCACAATAGCTCATTGGTATCATTTCTATTCCGAAGGTTCAACCAGGAAATTCCTCACTATTCAACATTTTACTAAATTCTCCGTAATCAATTTAAATTCATAATTTACATCAAATAATCATTTGATAGGCAGCCACATTTCATATGATATCAAAATATATTAACATAAAAAAAATCGATAGATTATTTATATACGAACTTACTCGAAGTGTCGATCTCACTATCCATAGTACCAATTGTCCATTCATATATAATAAGACACAACTCAAATAGAAAATCAACTTTTAAGAATTTACATAACATAAATCACATATTTCATATATTACTTGTCATGTATCATCATTTTCTTGCACTTCATGTAACATTCTTTCATATCATATTTCCACATCATAAACACCATTCCATCAACTTTTCAACTATATTAAATCATACAATATATGCAATAATAGTAAGAAATATAATTCAAACATAACATTGCATTATTATTATCATACAAACTTACTTCGATACAAAATATTAGCAATCGGGCCTATTCCTTGTAAACTTTGTTTTTCCCTCAATCACAACTTGAATCTCGTTTCTCTTGATCTATAATACCAAATTAATTTATTTAATACATACATTCCACCAAAACAGCCTTTAATACGAACTTTGGCAAAATTACCATTTTGCCCCTAAACTTTTGCATAATTACACTTTTGCCACTAGGCTCGGGAATTAAACTTCATCCCTTATTCTTATTTTTTATGACATGCTAATCATTTTCCGTTCTATGACAACATCAAATTCTCACTTTAACATGCACTTATGACTATTAGGTATTTTTATCGATTAAGTCCTTTTACTCGTTTTTACCTAAAACCGAGTAGCACAAGTTGTCTAACATAATTTAAAACCTCATATTCTATCATAAAACACCAAAATACACAAATTTCACCTATGGGTATTTTTCAAAATATGAACCCTAGGTTGAATTATTGCTAGCATAAGCTTAATCAAGTTACCAGAATTCCAAAAACGTAAAGAACTTGAAAAACGAGGCTAGAACAGACTTACTATTGAGCTTGGAAAGCTTGAAAACCCTAGCCATGGCTTCCCCCATGCTAATTTCGGCCTCCATATGGAGAAGATGACCATTTTGTGTTATTTTTCCCATTTTATTTCATTTAATATGCAAATGACCAAAATGCCCTTACTACTAAACTTTCAAAAAAATTTCATCCATGTCCAATTTTTGTTCACAAACTTCAAAATGGTCTAATTACCATTTAAGGGCCTTCAATTTAAAAACTCATAACAATTAAACACTTTTATCATGTAAAACTCAACTTTTGTACTTTTTACAATTTAGTCCTTTTAACCAAATTGAGTGCCCAAACGTCGAAATTTTTGAACGAAATTTTCAAAAAATCATTCCGTGAAATCGTAGACCATAAAAATATAATAAAAATAAAATTTTCCTTGTCAAATTTGAGGTCCTGAAACCACTGTTCTTACTAAGCCCAAAATCAGGATGTTACATTTCTCCCCCCTTTAGGGATTTTCGTCCCCGAAAATCTTACCAAAAAAGTGGTTTTGGTTTTTCAATTGGATTCCTCAATCCTATAATCGATGTTAAAGAACTTTCACTCAGGCTAAACTTTTACTACCTCTCTCTTTAAATTTTACAAACAAAAGTCGTAAGTGGTATTCACTTTACAATACTTTTTCTGAAACTTAATCTCTACTAAAAAGCTTATGTACTCAAAAGTCCGATCCATACCATTATGTTACATATACATTCGCACCAAAATCTTTTCGGATTCAAATAGCAAAACTAGTCAATTCATCTCGGCCTCATATTCTTTATAATTTCATACAGTCCAATTTTTTGTCAATTCAACCCTCAGTTACTTTTTATTTCAAGCCTCTTCTGGCTTTCCAAAGAAATCATGATATGGAACTCAGATCTCAATCCGATTAATGGAGATTAAAATTCCATGATATCTAACATTCATAAAGACATGAAATCCTATAAATCTGGTGAGTAGACATTTGGGTATACCAGCATAATTTGCATATCTCATAACGTTTAACAAAACTACATATTACTTTCCTCTTTCAAGGACAGGAATGACTCTGACAAGAAAATCCATATTAACCTTTTCTATTTCCATTCTAATGCCCAGACGACAAAAATAATTCTGATGATTCTTGTTATACATCTTTAAACTTTCAAAATTTCAAGAATTTGTACTCAAAGATAAACAATGATCGTTTCAGCATTTTATTTTATTTTTTTATACCCAGGTTATCTTCATATTATCAATATCAGATCTTCTTATTCTAAAGTATGCACATCTCATTAAGTTCTAGACATATACTCCATACAGATTGAACAATCAAGTCGACCTTATTCATCCGTAATTGATATTTCAAGAAATTCTCTCTTCTAGTCAACAGAACAATTAAACATACATCATTCCAAATTCACTCATCATGCTAATCGAAGACCATAACCAATGCATTAGCATAAGTAATACTGATAACTCAACTGAATACATTAACTCTGATTAACTTACTTGAAAAACGAAATTCACCATACACATTGGGACTTCAAAATTCACCACATTATCAGGATCAATTCAGAGGTATAGTCATATTTGTTCTTTATATACATCAATCACAAGCTGAAGGTCATGCTCTAAATGCAAGCCATGATCAACAAGTTACAAGATAAAATATCCAGAAAAACGAAGATAGAGAAATCTGAAACAGAGAAGCCAAGAATAAAAAAATCCAAGATAAAGAAATCCATGATACAAGAATCCAATTTACAGCACTGCATCAGAAGACCGAGAACCAGACTCATAAAAATATGAAAGTCCCCAATAATTTTTTTTTGAAAGAAAAGAAATCCAGAATAACATCATTCCAAACCATTGACAATAAATACAACCAAAACTATATGCTTCTCGTATATATATAAAATCAATCAGAGCAATAATCGGTAGAAATAGAATCATGGCACCATACACAATTTCTCATTGATTCCCAACAGGCAGAATATAACAAAATACCATAGAAAAACAGAACCATGTAGATTGTAATTCAATTAGACTAACAGCACATTCATCTAACGTTAAGATCAGGGAACATTTCCTTATTTCGAACATTATTCCTTTAACTATTTCTACCATCCCAAATTCCATAATATTCCCTTCACTAAGAAAACCAGTTCATAGGGGAATTTCAATCAATACATTTCTCGACATCATACCAGGATAGATCGTTTTACCAAAATTAACTTTTCCGCTAACTGTGATGTTGCGAAAATTAAACAATCTTTCGGTCAATCCGATATCTTTCTAGCTCATGTCTGTACTTATCAACCCATTCTCAATCTCTAATCATACTTATAACCATTCCATCATTGAACTCTTTGGTTTCTCACCTGGAAACTCATTCAACATAAATCTCAGGAATTTCCCTTATAAAACACCACTTTGGTAAGGGGGAGGGGTCGTAGGGCCTCTGACTCAACTCTCATATACAAATGTAACACATTTTTCATCATAGCAATCATATTTCAATCATGTCATTCATTTCGAGGAACTAACATTCATATTGATTTTACACTCACTTTTTAGTTATCTCATTTAAACAAGTGTACTTATACATGTATTTTAATGTTTCCTAGATAATATTACTTATTCATTCATTAAATCAGACAAGTCAAGCACATAATATCATATAAGGGCCAAACAAACATGGATAAGTATATCACAGTCTAAACTTTTATCTTACACATCATCATATACATATACATATCATTCAATCATATATATATATCAATCCAAGCAATTTAATACATTTACTCAAGTTATACGAGCTTACCAATCATAATCATCCCAACCAATATACACGAATATTCATCTTATCAATATTTTTGATAAGTTACTCAAACACATTCATTTGTTCAAATAAATCGATCATATACATCATGGAATTATCTATTAATCATGGATAAACTCATTTCACCATGTACACATTTCATGAATCCTCATTCGTACCTTTCCAAGTTTCAGTTCGTCATGACTATACTTTACTCGAATATTTTAGCATCACATTCAACATGGTCGGTGTAGCTCGGTTGGAGAGTACCTTTGTCTAAACAAAGTGGCTCTCATACGTATCGGGAGACATCACACTATCACGAATCAGTGACATGTATAGTTGGACTTTTACACATGCTAGATTAGTCCAAGAACCGACTAAACCATAGCTCTGATACCACTAAATGTAACGCCCTCGTACCCGAGACCATCGCCGGAGTCAAGCACGAAGTGTTACTAAACTTAATTCATCAATTAAACAACTTAAACAAGTTATTTCCAACCATGCATGACAACCAAGCATATGCACATCACCAATATCAAACATAACATAAATAGCTAGATTTATAAGTCAGAATCATTAGCTCACTAAAGACCAATATATTTGGCCAAATAATAATAACACATGTTATAAAATTAGGTCCCTATACATGTCACTCACTTGATAAATCTAGCATATGTGTTTATACTGTCAAGGTGTTGGCTTGATAGTGTGATGCTGCCTCCGACGGTCTCCAACCCTGAGCTAACCTGACAACACTAAAAGAAACAGAAAGGAGGGGGGTAAGCTTTATGCTTAGTAAGCTCACATGAAATAATAATAAGCAATTTACTAACATGCCTCCCACAATAAAACTAACTCATTTGTACATTTACACATGTTCTGGTTAAGTTGTTTTCTTGAGTAATAGTCACTAAATCATTTCTATTTAGAGTTAAGAAACTCCAAATTAAGATCCGTAAATTTTCAAAAAAACTAGACTCATATATCTTTCCATCATAAAATTTTCAAAATTTTTAGTCCAGCCAATAAGTACAGTTTATTATTCAAATTCTTCCCTGTTTTGCTGTTTAACAACTTCGACCTTTCTTCACTAAAATTTATTTAGCTCATAGTACGAAACTCGGATGATGTTATCGTTTGTTTTTATTAAACGTAGACTCATCCAAAATTCTAGGAATATAAATTATACCCAAAAATTATTTTTCTATAATTTTTAACAATTTTTCCAAATCAAAAAAGGTGATCTCGAATTCATTCAGACACTGTCTCACAAGAATTCAAATATCACATAATATGGGATTCTTTTGCTTCCCCTGTTTCTTTTATGTGAAAATAGACTCAATAAAATTTAATTACATATTTTATTTGAAATTTAATTCAACTTACACCATTTTTGGTAAATTTTCAAATTCATGCACTGTTGCTGTCCAACACTGTTTTACTACTAAAGTTCACTTTTGCACAATTACACTTAATCACTTCCATTTTACCGAGGTTCGCTCAAAGATCGAGCATATTGCTCATAATTTCAAATAAACATATACTTGCACTTGTTCATCACATAATCACCTTCACATTTATTTTCACTTAATCGATTTCCCGTTGAACTCATCGGAATAATAACAGATACACAATTGCCTGCACATTTTCTCATTTCCACACTTGTAGCCGAAGCTATCTGGTACGCATAGTAGCCTGCACTTAGCACTACACATGCGTCCAATTATCCGGTACACGTAGTAGCCTGCACTTAGTACTACACACGTGACCTAACCATCTGATACACGTAGTAGCCTGCAGTTAGTACTACACATGCGACCAATTATCTAGTACACGTAGTAGCCTACACTTAGTACTACACACGTGACCTCACAATAGCTCATTGGTATCGTTTCTATTCCAAAGGTTCAAGCCGGAAATTCATCACTTTTCAACATTTTACTAAATTATCCGTAATCAATTTAAATTCATGATTTACATCAAATAATCATTTGATAGGCAGCCACATTTCATATGATATCAAAATATATTAACATAAAAAGAATCGATAGATTATTTATATACGAACTTACTCGAAGTGTCGATCTCACTATCCATAGTACCAATTGTCCATTCACAGTATAATAAGACGCAACTCAAATAGAAAATCAGCTTTTAAGACTTTACATAACATAAATCACATATTTCATATATCACTGTTCATGTATCATCATTTTCTTGCACTTCATGTAACATTCTTTCATGTCATATTTCCACATCATAAACACCATTCCATCAAATTTTCCAATATATTAAATCATACAATATATGCAATAATAGTAAGAAATATTATTCAAACATAACATTGCATTATTATTATCATACGAACTTACCTCGATACAAAATATTAGCAATCGGGCCTATTCCTTGTAAACTTTGTTTTTCCCTCGATCACGACTTGAATCTCGTTTCTCTTGATCTATAATACCAAAATAATTTATTTAATACATACATTCATCAAAACAGCCTTTAATACGAACTTTGGCAAAATTACCCTTTTTCCCCTGAACTTTTGCATAATTACACTTTTGCCCCTTGGCTCGGGAATTAAACTTCATCCCTTATTCTTATGTTTTATGACATGCTGATCATTTTTTCCTTTATGACAACATCAAATTCTCACTCTAACATGCACTTATGACTTATTTTTATCGATTAAGTCCTTTTACTCGTTTTCACTTAAAACCGAGTAGCACAAGTTGTCTAACATAATTTAAAACCTCATATTCTATCATAAAACACCAAAATACACAAATTTCACCATTGGGTATTTTTCCAAATATGAACCCTAGGTTGAATTATTACTAGCATAAGCTTAATCAAGTTACCGAGATTCAAAAAATGTAACGAACTTGAAAAACGAGGCTAGAACAGACTTACTATTTGTAACGCCTTGCACCCGAGACCGTTTCCAGAGTCAAACATGAGGTGTTAACGAACTTAATTCATTTATTTACACAGTTCATTTTAAAATTTCCAGACAAGCTGGCTAACTGTGTCGCTGTCACCCTAAAAAATCATATCTCGAGTTTCAAAACTCGAAAACTGATTCCGTAAATTTTCCCTGAAAATAGACTCATATATCCATCTAGATATTTTTTCTAGAATTTTTGGTAGGGCAAATTAGTACTTTTTATTAGTTAAAGTCTCCCCTATTCCAGGGTTCAACTACTCTGACCTTCATGCATTACGACTTAGATATCTCCCTGTACCTGGCTTCAATACATATTCCGTTTGTTTCTAATGAAGCTAAACTCAAAAAGGAATCTGTACATATAAAGCATGACTTCTAATTATTTCTGGTTAATTTATGGTAAATTTCCAAAGTCAGAAAAGGGGATCCAGTAACCGTTCTGGCCCTGTTTCACGAAAACTTAAACATCTCATAAAATACGGCTCATATTGTCGTTTTGCTTCTTCCATATGAAAATAGACTCATCAAGGTTCGATTACATAATTTATTCATTATTTAATTACATTGCTACTATTTTTAGTGAATTTTCAAACTCACATCACTGCTGCTGTCAGCATCTATTTTAAGGTAAATTTCACCTATTTCATAGTTTCCATGATTCAACTAGCCATTTGACATACATAGCACCAAATATGATCGTGATTAACCATTCCAATGGCTAATCATTGCCAAGCATTTCCACACCTCTCAATAACCATATATATACAAAATGATTTTAATACTATGCTCAAAATATTTAAGCCATTTTCGCATGGCTATCCGAATATATACACATTACCAAAGGTACTTGATTAACAACAAAGGTTAGTCCTATACATGCCATTATCAACGTTTAACTAAAAGAGTACCAAAAGGGCTTAGATAGTGTGGACGACTTCGACTTCGATAATCCCGAGTCCGATAGCTGACGAGCAAAAATCTATAAAACAAAGAATTAAAGAAACGGAATAAGCATTTAATGCTTAGTAAGTTTTGAGTAACGAAATTATTTACGACTAAAGTATAGCGTTCATATGACTAAATGAATAATTTCATATATGCACATTCTCAAAATCATAATTTCTTCACGATTCAACCAATATATTCATACACAGGGTATCAAACCTAACTAGAGGCCGGAAGCTCGTTAATCAATTGAGCGAGTACTATTTGAAAGGAATCAACATTTCCGATGCATATACGAAACATACCTTATCGTTTGTATTTTATGAGCGTATTAATTGAAATTATTACAGCAAGATCGCTCGCTTCCAAACCCAAGTATCTTCGGGATTTAGCCGGATATAGCAACTCACACAAATGCCTTCGCGTCTTAGCCCGGATATAGTCACTAGCATGAATGCCTTCAGGACTTAGCCCGGATATAGTCACTAGCACAAATGCCTTCGGGACTTAGCCCGGATATAGCAACTACTTGCACAAATGCCTTCAGGACTTAGCCCGGATATAGTAACTTGCACAAATGCCTTCGGGACTTAGCCCGGATATCATCCGAATAATCAAGCACATATACCAATAAATCATGACACATCCATATTTCATTATCATAACTAGAATTCAAACACAAGACGCTTATCAACCATTACCATTTTCGGCTCAACAGCCACATACAAAGAGCATGATTTTGATTTGCTTTATAACATGATCTCTATACACATTCGGCTACCCGTCATAGGTATAAACTAATCACCTCAATATACAATTCAAGTAGAATCATTATATCACCGTTTATTTGTTATGCTTATATGTCATGACTTAATCAAATCATAAACTAAGTTTCATTACTCGAAAACTTACCTCGGATGTTGTCAAACGATTTCAACGGCTATTCGATCACTTTTTCCTTTCCCTTATCCAACTTTGATCCTCTAAGCTCTTGAGCTAAATCAAACAATTTACTTCCCAATCAAACACAATCACACAGCATCCATATACATTTTAGACCCATTCTTAGCATATTTACTACTCATTTACAAACAAAATACTCATATCACATTTATAAAACTACAAGCCGAATATACCGATGTGTGACCATCCCAATTTAATCGATTTCTTGTTTTATGCACTACCACATATTCACACATATATATATTATGCCATTTACTCATAAACCCCATTATGCCGAATATTCATTAACCAATAGTCACACACACTACTTATGTACAAAAATTTATCCACCCTAGCCTATAGTTCATTCGGCTATTCATCACTCAACCAAACAAAATTTCATAGCAAACTCCTATGACCAAGCACACACATATACTTACATCCCAATACTCATAACATTCAAAATCACATTTTAAGTAAATTATCTTAAACAATGCCGAATCCTTAAGTGATTAAACATCAAATTTTTACTCAATTCCCAAACATATAAACAACATTTATTCATGACGTCAAGCATCTTCATTTCGGCTATTACACATATATACACTAGCAATCAAATACTAACATTTACACTTCACCTTAATAGCTAGCTTAGCAAACCTTAATTTAACATATAATTGTTCATAACACAATTAAAGCATCCTCTCCATTCCATCAATTCAAAACACATACATTGTGACAGCCCAAAATTGACCCTAGTCGGGAAGTGGTTTCGGGACCGCTAAACCGAGTCACCGAAATGTTTGAATGTGATATTTATTGTCTAGAATATGTAATTATGAATGTGTGAAAATTTCAAGCTTCGATTTAGTCGATTGCATGTGAATTCAGTTAGTAGGATTTGTGTGACACTTTTGAAATGTGATAGGCTAATCTATAAGGATCTAATAGTGCATGTAATAAAAAGGGAGGACTTGCATGTCAAATTTCCCCCTCTAATTAGTAGTGGCCGGCCATGCTATGAGTGGAAACATGTCACAAACATGTTATGTTAGTGAGGTATGTTAGGAAAAATAAAATAAGGAGTATGGGTAATAAAGAAATGGAAAAAAAAGAAAGAATGTGTGTGAGTGTTCCCCCCCATTGCCGTGAGTTAAAGAAAAGAAAAAAACAAATTTGTTCATCCTTTTTCATTTCTTTTGGCCGAAAATTCTAAGGAAGGAGGAATTCATTTCTTTTGGCCGAAAATTCTAAGGAAGGAGGAAGGAGTTCTTGCTTCATGTTTGGTTTGGAAGAGGATTAGGAGGAGGTTTGGCCATACTTGTATCTAGATTAAGGTATGTTTGAGGTTGTGCCATGAGATTCATGCATGTTTTTAGTTGCTAGCTTTAGTTCTAATTAGCCCATGGTTCAAATCTTTGCTATGTCATGGGGATGATATTCGGCCTAGGTGGATTTTGTGTTAATGCCATTGCATGCTAAATATGAAGCTTGTTAATGATACATGTGATGGTGGATTGATGACTCTTGGATTTTCTTTTTAGCATTTTTGAGTGAGACATTAAGTTCTTTGTTTAACCATGACCAAAACTGAAATGGTATGGTGTTGTGATGTATTCGGCCATGGTATATCCATAAGTATGATTTATGCTTATTGCATGGTAGGTAAGATTTGTGTTTTGGATTTATGTTCATATTTAGTTATAATCAACTTTGAGATTCGGCTCTTGCACATATATATATGTTTGCACATGACGTATTGGTATCACATATACAATATCTCAAGGTATATATTTACATATGATGGTGTTTCGGTTATGGAGTACATGATGGATGCGTATTGAGTTATAATATGTAATGCATTAGTTAGTAAAAGGTATGCCATTTGTGTGTGGTATTGAGTATATAATTGGCCTCAACATAGACATGCATAATCGGCCACATGAATGAGTACATAGGTTGATGTGTTGTTCGGCCATAGGTAAGCATATTGAAGGCTTTATCTTGACTTAGAAAATTCGGCTAAGGAGAGTATTAACTAATGTGTTGAGTTTGATTCAGGATTCCGTACATAATGTGACTTTAATGTCTAATGAATATATGTGGGCCAAGTACCTTGAGTTCCTCTTTTCGATGCTCAAATGATTAAATCAATTTATTTGTTAAATTAAGCTCAACAGCAAAGGGGAACTAAATCCGATAAAGGGAAGGAAAAAGTGGTCGAATAGCCATCGGAATCGTTCGACAACATCCGAGGTAAGTTTTCGAGTAATGGGACTTAAATTATGATTCGATTAGATTATGTCTTAAGTAAATCAAAATCATGCTCTTATATGTGGCTATTGAGCCGAAATTGTAAATGTGATAAGTGTCTTGTGTTTGAGCTTTAGTAATGAAAATGAAATATGAATGTGTCATGATTTATTGATATATGTGCATGGTTACTCGAATGATATCCGGGCTAAGTCCCGAAGGCTTTTGTGCTAAGCGACTACATCCGGACTAAGATCCGAAGGCATTTGTGCTAGCGACTATATCCGGGCTAAGTCCCGAAGGCATTTATGCTAGTGACCATATCCGGGTTAAGACCCGAAGGCCTTGTGCGAGTGGTTATATCCGGCTAAACCCCGAAGATGCTTGATTTGGGAACGAGCGATCTTGCTGTAAAAATTTAAATTAATACGCTCGCAAAATCCCAGCGATGAGGTATGTTTCGTGTGTGCTTTGAATTAGTTGATCCCTTACAAATCTGTGTTCGCTCAGTCGATAAATGAGCTACCGGCCTTTGGCTAAGTTGATCTTTTGTGTATGAACATAAGGGTTGGTAATGTGAAGTAAGTATGATATTGGAAATTTGTGCATATGAAATTATCCGTTTAGCTATATGAATGCTATACTTTTGTTGTGCTGGAATTCCTTGCTCAAAACTTACTAAGCATAAATTGCTTACTCCGTTTCTTTGTTTCTCTGTTTTATAGATTTTGGCTCGTCAGCTATCGGACTCAGGATTTTTGGAAGTCGAAGTCTCCCACACTATCAAAGCCCCCTTTTGGTACAATTTTGGTTGAACTTTGAAATGGCATGTATAGGACTACCCTTTTGTTGTTGGTCATGTACCCTTCGGTTTTGTGTAAATTTGGATAGCCATGCGAAAATAGCTTAAATATACTTTGATCATAGCATTATAATCGTTTTGTATGTTGTCCGTCGAGAGGTATGGAAATGTTGGTAACGGTTAGCCATGGGAAGGGTTATTCTTGATCACTTTTGGAATATGTATGACAAACTCTAGTTGATCCATGGAGGATCATGAAATAGGTAAAGTTTACCTTAAAAAAAACAGATGCTGGCAGCAGCAGTGATGTGGATGTGAAAAATCACTAAAAATAGTAGGAATGGAATTAAATAGTGAATAAATTATGTAAACGAACCTTGATGAATTTATTTTCATAGGAAAGTAACGAAACGATTATATGGATAGTATGTTAAGAGATATTCAGGTTCTCGTGAGACAGGGCCAGAACGGTTTCTGGATTCCCTGTTCCGACTTTGGAAATTCATTATGAATTAACCAGAGATAATTAGAAGTCATGCCATATATGAATAGATTCCTTTTTGAGTCTAGTTTCTATAGAAACAAACGACATCAGTATTGAAGCCCTGTACAGGGAGATATCCAAGTCGTAATGTGCAAAGGTCAGTGTAGTCGATCCCTGTAACATGGGAGACTTTGACTAATAAACTGTACTAATTAGCCCGACCAAAAATTCTAGAAAAAATTTTTAGATGCATATATGAGTCTAGTTTCAGGGAAAAATCACGAAGCTGATTTTCGAGTTGTGAAACTCAAGATATGATTTTTAAGGTGACAGTGACGCAGTTAGCCAGCTTGCCTGGAAAATTTAAAATGGATTGTGCAAAGAAGTGATTTAAGTCTGCAAACCCCTCGTGTCCGACTCCGGCGACGGACTCGGGTACGGGGTGTTACAATTTTATTGGTATCAGAGCTACGGTTTAGTCGATTCTAGGACTACCGTAATACGTTTGGGTCTAGCTATACATGCCATTTTGTGATTATTTGATAGTGTGGTGATTTCTGACGATTGAAAATGTGTTTATTTATAGTAATGGATCCCGATCCCGACCGAGCGGTAGCTGATGATCTTGAGAGTGTGGCGTCTGCTCCCGTACAAGGGACAGCTCCGGCGGACTCTCAACCGATTGCTAGTAATCCGAATGACGAAGCTAGACAAGCTTTCTATAGCGTAATGAATGATTGGTTCAACCAATACATTCGAACTAATACGGCTGTTCCACAACCTCCATTCCCGACTAATGCCACCCCGCACCTACAATACCTCCGGCAACTGACCAAATAAGGTCAAATAAGCCCCTAGTTGACAGAATCTGAAAACACGGGGCTACTGAATTTAAAGCTACGGACAGCGATGATGCCGAGCAAGCTGAATTTTGGTTGGACAACACTATCCGGGTACTCGACGAGCTATCTTGCACACCCGATGAGTGCCTAAAGTGTACTATCTCCTTGCTACGTGATTCTGCCTACTATTGGTGGAATACATTGACTTCTGTTGTACCTAGAGAGCAAGTAACTTGGGAGTTTTTCCAAACCGAGTTTCGGAAAAAGTATATCAGTCAGAGATTCATTGACCAAAAACGGAAGGAATTTCTTGAACTCAAACAAGGTTCCATGTCGGTTACCGACTATGAACGAAAATTTGTGAGGCTTAGCCGATATGCGCGAGAATGCATTTCTTCAGAAGCTGTGATGTGTAAACGTTTCGAGGATGGACTAAATGATGATATAAAGCTGTATGTTGGCATCTTAGAAATCCGAGAATTTGTGGTACTTGTTGAGCGAGCTTGTAAAGCCGAGGAGCTAAGTATGGAGAAAAGAAAAGCTAATATGGGAGCAAAGGAGTTTCGTAAGAGGTCTTCGGGGAAGCCCTTCCCACAGTCATCGAAGAAATTTAGAGATGACTTAGGCCGGTCTAGGGACACTTTGGGTTTCTCTAGACGAGATCGCAATCGACCCCCTGTGAGCACACGAGTCACTTCGGTCGCCAGTGTTGGAAATGATCGTCGGGACAGAACGGAATATCGATATTGCGGTAAATGGCATTCAGGGAGTTGTAGATTCCATGACCGCTCCTGTTACAAGTGCGGATCAGTTGACCACTTCATTAAAGATTGCCCGAGGTTGTCTGAACAGAATGTAAATCAGAGTGGGAAACCGGGTGCTACCACTGCTCGAGGTAGACCATCTAGAAATACGGGCAATGCTAGTTGTGGTCAAAGAGGATCTAGAGATGCTACAACTAGATCCGAGGCTCGCGCTCCTGCTAGGGCTTATGCTATACGCGCACGCGAGGATGCTTCCTCGCCAGATGTTATTACCGGTACTTTTACTCTCTTTGATACTAATGTGATTGCTTTGATTGACCCTGGTTCTACTCATTCTTATATATGCGAAACCTTAGCATCCAGTAAGACTTTACCTATTGAGTCTACTGAGTTCGTAATTCGGGTGTCAAATCCCTTGGGTCGTTACGTGCTTGTCGACAAAGTGTGTAAGAAATGTCCCCTAGTAATTCGAGGTTCCTGTTTTCCGGTGGACTTGATGTTTTTCCGTTTGATGAATTTGATGTTATTCTTGGTTTGGATTGGTTGACCGTGCATGATGCGGTTGTGAATTGCAAAAGCAAGACTATGGATTTGAGGTGCGCAAATAACGAGATGATCCGAGTTGAGTCTACGAACTTGGATGGGTTGCCAGCTGTAATATCCTCAATGTTGGCCCAAAAATATGTAAGAAAAGGGTGCGAAGCATACCTTGCGTATGTACTTGATGACAAAGAATTAGAAAAGAAACCCGAATCTGTGCCGGTGGTTTGTGAATACCCGGATGTTTTTCCTGAAGAATTACCGGGTTTACCACCTGTTCGGGAGGTAGAGTTTGGTATTGAGCTTGTACCTGGAACTATGCCAATTTCGATAGCTCCGTATCGTATGGCACCAACCGAGTTAAAGGAGTTGAAAGCTCAGTTGCAAGAGTTGACTAATAGAGGTTTCGCTTGACCAAGTTTCTCACCTTGGGGTGCACCAGTATTGTTTGTGAAGAAGAAGGACGGAACCATGAGGTTGTGCATCGACTATCGTCAGCTGAATAAAGTGACAATAAAGAATAAATATCCGATACCGCGTATTGATGATTTGTTTGATCAACTAAAGGGAGCCTCAGTGTTTTCAAAGATAGATTTGAGATCGGGTTATTATCAGTTGCGAATTCGAGATTCGGATATACCCAAAACTGCTTTCAGAACGAGATACGGCCACTACGAGTTCTTAGTGATGCCGTTTCGGCTCACTAATGCCCCTGCGGTATTTATGGACTTGATGAATCGGATCTTCAGACAGTATTTGGATCGGTTCGTAGTTGTGTTTATTGATGACATCTTGGTCTATTCAAGAGATGAGACCGAACATGCTGAGCACCTGAGATTAGTGTTGCAAATTTTACGGGATAAGCAGTTATATGCTAAGTTCAGTAAGTGTGAGTTCTGGTTAAGAGAGGTTACCTTCTTGGGCCACGTGGTATTCGCATCGGGTATTCGAGTTGACCCGAACAAAATTTCAGTCATACTTAACTGGAAGCCTCCGAGAAATATTACTGTGGTTCGGAGCTTTTTGGGACTTGCCGGTTACTACCGACGGTTTGTAAAAGGTTTCTCGATGATAGCCACACCGATGACGAAGCTACTTCAAAAAGATGTTAAGTTCGAATGGACGGAAAAATGTCAGAAAAGTTTTGATCAACTGAAAACTTATTTGTCCGAAGCTCCAATTCTAGTGCAGCCCGAATCAGGCAAAGAGATTTTCATTTATAGTGATGCGTCCCTACTTGGGTTAGGTTGCGTATTGATGCAAGAAGGTCGAGTTGTGGCCTATGCGTCGAGACAATTAAAGCCGCATGAGAAAAATTATCCGACCCATGATCTCGAACTAGCTGCCATCGTATTCGCTTTAAAAATATGGCGACATTACTTATTTGGTGAAAAGTGCCATGTATTTTCGGATCACAAAAGTCTCAAATATTTGATGACTCAAAGAGACTTAAATCTGCGACAAAGACGTTGGCTCAAGTTGTTAAAGGATTATGAGCTTGTCATTGACTATCACCCGGGAAAGGCTAATGTGGTTGCGAACGCCTTAAGCCGGAAATCACTGTTTGCTTTACGAGCGATGAATGTACTCTTGTCTGTTCTACCCGACAATGTGTTAGTAGCTGAATTAAAGGCCGAACCATTATTGATTCATCAAATTCGTGAAGCTCAGAAAGTCGACGATGAATTGGTTGCAAAACGGGCTGAGTGTGTTCCGAACAAAGAATCGGAGTTTCAAATTGATGATGATGATTGTTTGAGGTTCAGAAGTCGTTTGTGTGTTCCAAGGAATTCGGAACTCATTTCGATGATTCTGAACGAAGCCCATTGTAGCCGAATGTCAATTCACCCGGGGAGTACGAAAATGTACAACGATTTGAAACGTCGGTTTTGGTGGCATGGTATGAAATGAGACATCTCCGACTTTGTTTCAAGATGTTTAATATGTCAACAAGTGAAAGCGGAATATCAAGTGCCTTCAGGATTACTTCAGCCGATCATGATACCCGAATGGAAATGGGATCGAGTCACAATGGACTTTGTGTTCGGACTGCCATTGTCAGCAAGTAAGAAGGATGCGATTTGGGTTGTTGTTGATAGACTGACTAAGTCGGCTCACTTTATCCCCGTGCGTACAGATTTTTCATTGGATAAACTAGCTGAATTGTACATTTCTCAGATTGTGAGATTACACGGGGTACCTATTTCTATCGTGTCGGATAGAGATCCGAGATTCACCTCACGATTTTGGAAGAAATTGCAAGAAGCTTTGGGTACCAAGCTGCATTTTAGCACTGCTTTTCACCCCCAAACCGATGGTCAATCCGAGCGGATAATTCAGATACTTGAGGATATGTTGAGATGTTGCATCCTCGAGTTCAGTAGTTCATGGGAACGGTATTTACCTTTGATTTAATTCGCTTACAACAATAGTTTTCAATCAAGTATTAAGATGGCACCTTACGAGGCTTTGTACGGTCGTAAATGCCGTACACCATTGTTTTGGACCGAGCTCGGTGAAAGTAAAATTTTCGGAGTTGATTTGATTAAAGATGCCGAACAGAAAGTAAAGGTAATCCGTGAAAGTCTGAAGGCAGCCACAGATCGTCAGAAATCGTATGCGGATTTGAAACGAAAAGACATTGAATATCAGGTGGGAGATAAAGTGTTTCTTAAAGTTTCGCCTTGGAAAAAGGTACTCAGATTTGGCCGTAAGGGCAAGTTGAGTCCGAGATTCATTGGGCCGTACGAAATCTCCGAACGAGTTGGTCCAGTTGCGTATAGATTGATTTTGCCCCCTGAACTTGAAAAGATTCACGACGTCTTTCATGTTTCGATGCTTCGACGTTATAGATCCGATCCATCACACGTGATTAATCCATCAGAAGTTGAAATTCAATCTGACATGAGTTATGAAGAAGAACCGATTCGTATCCTAGCTCGTGAAGTGAAAGAGTTGCGAAACAAAAGGGTTCCATTAGTAAAGGTGTTATGGCTCAAACACAGAGTCGAAGAAGCTACTTGGGAAACCGAGAATGCCATGAAAGAACGATACCCAAACTTATTTACCGGTAAGATTTTCGGGGACGAAAAGTTCTTAAGTGGGGGAGAGTTGTGACAGCCCAAAATTGACCCTAGTCGAGAAGTGGTTTCGGGACCGCTAAACCGAGTCACCGAAATGTTTGAATGTGATATTTATTGTCTAGAATATGTAATTATGAATGTGTGAAAATTTCAAGCTTCGATTTAGTCGATTGCATGTGAATTCAGTTAGTAGGATTTGTGTGACACTTTTGAAATGTGATAGGCTAATCTATAAGGATCTAATAGTGCATGTAATAAAAAGGGAGGACTTGCATGTCAAATTTCCCCCTAATTAGTATCACAAACATGTTATGTTAGTGAGGTATGTTAGGAAAAATAAAATAAGGAGTATGGGTAATAAAGAAATGGAAAAAAAAAAAAGAATGTGTGTGAGTGTTCCCCCCCATTGCCGTGAGTTAAAGAAAAGAAAAAAAAATTTGTTCATCCTTTTTCATTTCTTTTGGCCGAAAATTCTAAGGAAGGACGAATTCATTTCTTTTGGCCAAAAATTCTAAGGAAGGAGGAAGGAGTTCTAGCTTCATGTTTGGTTTGGAAGAGGATTAGGAGGGGTTTGCCCATACTTGTATCTAGATTAAGGTATGTTTGAGGTTGTGCCATGAGATTCATGCATGTTTTTAATTGCTAGCTTGAGTTCTAATTAGCCCATGGTTCAAATCTTTGCTATGTCATGGGGATGATATTCGGCCTAGGTGGATTTTGTGTTAATGCCATTGCATGCTAAATATGAAGCTTGTTAATGATACATGTGATGGTGGATTGATGACTCTTGGATTTTCTTTTTAGCATTTTTGAGTGAGACATTAAGTTCTTTGTTTAACCATGACCAAAATTGAAATGGTATGGTGTTGTGATGTATTCGGCCATGGTATATCCATAAGTATGATTTATGCTTATTGCATGGTAGGTAAGATTTGTGTTTTGGATTTATGCTCATGTTTAGTTATAATCAACTTTGAGATTCGGCTCTTGCACATATATATATGTTTGCACATGACGTATTGGTATGACATATACAATATCTCAAGGTATATATTTACATATGATGGTGTTTCGGTTATGGAGTACATGATGGATGCGTATTGAGTTATAATATGTAATGCATTAGTTAGTAAAAGGTATGCCATTTGTGTGTGGTATTGAGTATATAATTGGCCTCAACATAGACATGCATAATCGGCCACATGAATGAGTACATAGGTTGATGTGTTGTTCGGCCATAGGTAAGCATATTGAAGGTTTTATCTTGACTTAGAAAATTCGGCTAAAGAGAGTATTAACTAATGTGTTGAGTTTGATTCATGATTCCGTACATATGTGATTTTAATGTCTAATGAATATATGTGGGCCAAGTACCTTGAGTTCCTCTTTTCGATGCTCAAATGATTAAATCAATTTATTTGTTAAATTAAGCTCAAGAGCAAAGAGGACTAAATCCGATAAAGGGAAGGAAAAAGTGGTCGAATAGCCATCGGAATCGTTCGACAACATCCGAGGTAAATTTTCGAGTAATGGGACTTAAATTATGATTCGATTAGATTATGTCTTAAGTAAATCAAAATCATGCTCTTATATGTGGCTATTGAGCCGAAATTGTAAATGTGATAAGTGTCTTGTGTTTGAGCTTTGGTAATGAAAATGAAATATGAATGTGTCATGATTTATTGTTATATGTGCATGGTTACTCGAATGATATCCGGGCTAAGTCCCGAAGGCTTTTGTGCTAAGCGACTACATCCGGACTAAGATCCGAAGGCATTTGTGCTAGCGACTATATCCGGGATAAGTCCCGAAGGCATTTATGCTAGTGACCATATCCGGGTTAAGACCCGAAGGCCTTGTGCGAGTGGTTATATCCGGCTAAACCCCGAAGATGCTTGATTTGGGAACGAGCGATCTTGCTGTAAAAATTTAAATTAATACGCTCGCAAAATCCCAGCGATGAGGTATGTTTCGTGTGTGCTTTGAATTAGTTGATCCCTTACAAATCTGTATTCGCTCAGTCGATAAATGAGCTACCGGCCTTTGGCTAAGTTGATCTTTTGTGTATGAACATAATTGTTGGTAATGTGAAGTAAGTATGATATTGAAAATTTGTGCAGATGAAATTATCCGTTTAGCTATATGAATGCTATACTTTTGTTATGCTGGAATCCCTTGCTCAAAACTTACTAAGCATAAATTGCTTACTCCGTTTCTTTGTTTCTCTGTTTTATAGATTTTGGCTCGTCAGCTATCGGACTCGGGATTTTTGGAAGTCGAAGTCTCCCGCACTATCAAAGCCCCCTTTTGGTACAATTTTGGTTGAACTTTGAAATGGCATGTATAGGACTACCCTTTTGTTGTTGGTCATGTACCCTTCGGTTTTGTGTAAATTTGGATAGCCATGCGAAAATGGCTTAAATATACTTTGATCATAGCATTATAATCGTTTTGTATGTTGTCCGTCGAGAGGTATGGAAATGTTGGTAACGGTTAGCCATGGGAAGGGTTATTCTTGATCACTTTTGGAATATGTATGACAAACTCTAGTTGATCCATGGAGGATCATGAAATAGGTAAAGTTTACCGTAAAAAAAACAGATGCTGGCAGCAGCAGTGATGTGGATGTGAAAAATCACTAAAAATAGTAGGAATGGAATTAAATAGTGAATCAATTATGTAAACGAACCTTGATGAATTTATTTTCATAGGAAAGTAACGAAACGATCATATGGATAGTATGTTAAGAGATATTCAGGTTCTCGTGAGACAGGGCCAGAACGGTTTCTGGATCCCCTGTTCCGACTTTGGAAATTCATTATGAATTAACCAGAGATAATTAGAAGTCATTCCATATATGAATAGATTCATTTTTGAGTCTAGTTTCTATAGAAACAAACGACATCAGTATTGAAGCCCTGTACAGGGAGATATCCAAGTCGTAATGCGCAAAGGTCAGTGTAGTCGATCCCTGTAACATGGGAGACTTTGACTAATAAACTGTACTAATTGGCCCGACCAAAAATTCTAGAAAAAAATTTTTAGATGCATATATGAGTCTAGTTTCAGGGAAAAATCACGAAGCTGATTTTCGAGTTGTGAAACTCAAGATATGATTTTTAAGGTGACAGTGACGCAGTTAGCCAGCTTCCCTGGAAAATTTAAAATGGATTGTGCAAAGAAGTGATTTAAGTCTGCAAACCCCTCGTGTCCGACTCCGGCGACGGACGGGTACGGGGTGTTACATACATTGCCCAATAATATCCAAAATCATATTCGGCCTTAGTACTCAACTTGCTAGCCGATTTTTCTCCATCTAGCAACTAATGCACATATGTGCTCATTTGTTAGACTCTACTTCACCTAACTACCAATTTTTTCTTTTCATCCAAATAACATGAACAACAACCATTTCTTGAACATTTCTCTTAACCGATTACTCATGTTACCAACAAGATTCAAATTTGGACATGGGCTAAGCAAGGAGCTTAATGACTGACTAAAAAAAATGCTAGAAATCCAAGAATCATCCTTGAACTTACCTTGATTTAGCTAACCACCATAGCTGAATTTTTTCCAAGCTTGTTCTCTCCTAGTCACGGCAATGAGGAGCAAAGATGAAAACTTTGGTATCTCCTCCCATTTACCACATGTTTTATTATTCTTAATTCCTTATTTTATTTTGTAAACTAATAATGCTAATAGAAAATACATATTATCATCAATGACCCATACCATGGCCGGCCACTACTTATTATAAATGGAAATTTGACATGCAAACCCATCATTTTTATAACATGCATTAATAGGTCCTTATAGATTAACCTATCACCTTTTAAAAGTGTCACACATAAGTCCTATTAATTAAATTCACATGCAATCGACTAAATCGAAGCTTAAAACTTTCACACATTCATATTCAAATATTTTAGACAATAATTATCATATTCAAATACTTCGGTGACTCGGTTTAGTGGTCCCGAAACCACTTCTGACTAGGGTCAATTTAGGGCTGTCACACTATTGAGATTGGAACGCTTGAAAACCCTAGCCATGGCTCCCCCATGCTAATTTCGGCCTCCATATGGAGAAGATGACCATTTTGTGTTATTTTTCCCATTTTATTTCATTTAATATACAAATGACCAAAGTGCCCTTACTACTAAACTTTCAAAAAAATTCCATCCATGTCCAATTTTTGTCCACAAACTTCAAAATGGTCTAATTAGTATTTAAGGACCTTTGATTTAAAAACTCATAACAATTAAATACTTCTATCATGTAAAACTCAACTATTGCACTTTTTACAATTTAGTCCTTTTGACCAAATTGAGTGCCCAAACGTCGAAATTTTTAAACGAAATTTTACGAAATCATTCCGTGAAATCGTAGACCATAAATATTGTGACAACCCTAATTTGGCCCTAGTCGGAAAGTGGTTTCGGGATCACAAAACCGAGTCACAAAAATAATTAAATGTTATATTCTGTGTTTATTATATGTGAAAGTGCATGTGTGAAAATTTGATGCTTTGATTTTGTCATTTGAGAGTAAAATTATGAAATAAGACCTATGTGAAAATTTCTGAAAGTGCTATAGGCCAAATCGTAGTGGCCAAATAATTTGTAGTGTAAAATAGGAGGATTTGCATGTCAAACCTCCCATTTTACATGTAGTGGCCGGCCATCATGTTGGTGGTAGACAACATGTGCAAATTTTTTTATTGAAATTATGGCATTTTGTGTCATAAATTGTTGGGTAATTAGAATAATAAGAGTAACAAAAGGAAGTAAAGGAAAAGTTTTGTCCATCCTTGTTCATGGTAGCCGAAAATGGAAGAGAAAGGAGAGGAAAAGAGCTCTTGAATGTCCGGTCACTTGGGGAAGAAAATCCAAGCTCAACAGCATAGAGGGGAAAATTCGGATAAGAGAAAGGAGAAAGTAATCGAATAGCCGTTGTAATCATTCGGCAACATTCGAGGTAAGTTCTTAAGTGTTTAAGCTTGATTCCTTTTTATATGCCCAAGAGTTAAATTAATATGGTAAAGGGAATGCAAATTTTATTTAGTTAATGTGCCGAATATGTAATGATTTAAGGCTATAAGCCGATTATGGCTATTATGCTTAAGTTGAATTGGATTTGGAAATTTGATGCACTAAATGAGTTTTACAATGAATAAACTATGCCGTATATGTGCTGGTGGAGATATCACGATTTTTTATTATTAAATACTTAAAGGAAACCATAATGTGTATAAAATTATTATTATTAGTCCTTTGTGATAGCCGAATATGGCTTGGCACTAAAGTGATTAAATGTGAACTTCGATGAGGTAAACCATTAAAAGTGTGGTGCTATAAGAGTATGGGCTAATACGATATGTGGATTCGTTCCGTAAAGTAAATTATTCAGGTATGCAATATGTACTTAGGCATGTTAAATCAATTGGAATTGAATCATGAATGTGAATTGAGAAGCATAGGTAAAAATGCCTATGATATATATGTGAGTAAGGGTAAAACCATCGTAAATTACGATAAGATGGGCTATGTGCGGAACCATCTTATAATTGCTAATTTGAAAGGTTGTGTGCGAATCAGTGAGCAATATGTATATATTAGATGAATCGTGACCTGTTGGTTCTACTTGAACTAAGTTGCATGATAAATAATTTATGCATATGACTTATAGTCGAATGGTCACTATGGGTTAAGTCTGAATGGTGAAATGCAAATGTGATATGTTGAATGAGATGTGTTAATATATAATTAAATATGCATGATATTTGATGTGTATCCAAGCTTAAAGACTCGTAGGCTTCGTGCTGGTAAAATATCCGGGTTAAATCCCGCAGGCTACGTGCTGGTATTATATCTTGGATAAATCTCGCAGGCCTAGTACTGGTATTATATTCGGGCCTTCGTGCCTAGCAGGCTTCATGCCTAGCAGGCTTCGTGCCGGTGATGTGTACTCGGGCTTTCGTGCCTAGCAGGCTTCGTGACGGTGATGTGTATTCGGGCCTTCATGCCTAGCAGGCTTCGTGCTGGTGATGTGTATTCGGGCCTTCATGCCTAGCAGGCATAATGCCGATGAAATGATATGTTATGTGAATTCGATGTTCCTTGTAAGATAAGGGTTTAGCCGAACGTTAAAGATGAAATGATTGTGTATTGTATCATGCTTATATGGCCTAATGACAAGTATAACATGTTGGTAAATATGCAATGTGCTTTTATAATCGAATGATAAGTTTGAAATGAATGTGAGTGAAATGTTATGCATAAGCTATCAAATGTTAAGTGTGAAAATGAGATGAAAGAAAAGTGTTTGAGATGTATAATTATATATACGTTTGAATGATGTTAGTACTCAATTGATATGAATATGTTATATGAAACTTGTTGATTTGATTATTCAGGTCTTTGAGCTTAGCAGACTATAATGTCGGTAAGATACTATTTGGGCTTTCGAGCCTAGCAGGCTATAAAGCCAGTGAAATGATATCGGGCCTCGAGCCTAGCAGGCGAAATGCCAGTGATTTGAGTAAAGCCTATGACTAAGGTACCTCGTGCTAGATTGTCAAATGAATACATTTAATACGTAAAGTGGGCCAGGTACGTAGTATGTACTCATATGTGAGTTTGATTTGAAGTGAATCATAAGGGAGTAATGTGATACGTACGTGAATAAATGTCAAAACTATACCTATGATCATGATACACCTGGTCAGGGTGTGAAAGTATGTGAGGGTATTTGATAAAAATATGTTATATGAATTCAGATTAAGTGTGATAAGAATGCTGAACGTGTATTATGTGCTTGTGTATATTTGGCCAGAAGGTAATATCCCTAGAATTTGGCCTCTTAAGAAATTAAATAATCGAAGTATTATTGCGTTTATTTGTTTGCATTGCTTAAGACTTACTAAGCTTATGAAAGCTTACTCCGTTGTTACATTTCTTTGTTTTATAGATTGTTGACTTCAGTTACCTGCTCGGGTTGGAGTTCGCCGGAGATATTATCACACTGTCGAGCTCACATTATCGGTGTAAGTAAATCCTAGTATTTCGAGTCTATGGCATGTATAGGGTTTTAATGTTTTAGACCTCGTAAGCTCATATATGGGATAGATTGCATGTGAAAAGAAAAGTTTTAAATTGATTGAAATTTTTCAGCACGATTTTTGTGTGATTGATTGAGTTTAAGTCGGGTAACACCTCGAACCTTGTTCCGGTGAGGGATACAGGCGAGGGGTGTTACATTTAGTGGTATCAGAGCTATGGTTTAGTCGGTTCTCGGACTAACATAGCAAGTATAAGAGTCTAGCTATACATGCCGTAAGTAAAGCGTGATAGTGTGATATCTCCCAGCTCTTATAAATTGTTTTTGTAACACCCCGAACCCGAGACCGTCGCCGGAGTCGAACACGAGGTGTTAACAGACTTCAAACCACTTTTTAAAATTTTTCCAGACAAGCTGTCAATCTGCATACTAGTCGCTTTAAAAATCATATCTTGAGCTCTGGAACTTGAAATCCAGTTCCGTGAATTTTCCCTGAAACTAGACTCATATTCCCATCTACATATTTGTTTCTAGAATTTTTGGTCGGGCCAATTAGTACAGTTTATTAGTCAAAGTCTCCCATGTTACTGGGGTTGACTATGCTGACCTTTGCACATTACGACCTGGATATCTCCCAGTACAGAGCTTCAATACTGATGACGTTTGTTTCTATAGAAACTAGACTCAGAGAGGAATCTATACATATATGGTATGACTCCTAATTATCTCTGGTTAATTTATAATGAATTTCCAAAGTCGGAGCAGGGAATCCAGAAACCGTTCTGGCCCTGTCCCACGAGAACCTGATTATCTCTTAACATATTGTCTATATGATCTTTTCGTTACTTCTATATGAAAATAGACTCATCGAAATTCGATTACATAATTTATTCATCAATTGATTCCACTCCTACTATTTTTAGTGATTTTTCAATCTCATGTCACTGCTGCTGCCAGCATCTGTTACGAAAGCAACTATGCCCACTTCGTGTTTACTCCTTGATCTAACTAATAATTCATCATGCATATCACAAATTATGATCATGACTAACCATGCCAAAGGCTAATCATTGTCAAACTTCCCCCTACTACACTATTGCCATATCATGAATTTTAACACCAAAATAATCAACCATGACGTATGGCATAAAAAGGTCGAATTATCAAGATTTGCGACCTAACGTATGAATCCAAACCCAACCGAACATTTATGCCATTTTCGCATGGCTAAAAGATTACATACCAAAGTTCAAACACAACATAATAGCCTATACATGCCGAAATGTTCTCCTAAGCCAACTAAGAAGAAAGTACCAAAACTTGCTATCCGGTGTGATGACTTCGATGACGGCCCGACCACGCAAAAAGAGACGAGTCCAAGAAACCTAGTATGGGTGACAAGGAAACACCGAGTGAGTTTATAACTCAGTAAGTCATAAGCAATACACTACCATCCATTAATAACATTATCACAAGAGGAAACAAAATGGAACGAGGCTAGTTACTCCATCCATACCGAACCATACCATAGTTCCTCCGACCTATCGGTTCAATCTCATACCAAATCATGCATTCACATTCCATATACTCATCAATAGGATATTCGAGGCATTTTCATAAATCATTTTATTTTCGTTACAATCATACAACTAAACGGCCTTTCACCCATTCCACGATAAATCTTATGTACGTGACTTCAAGTATATTCGTCACATGGGTTCAAACTTACCAAGCTCAACTCCAAATATAGACATAGCACCTATTAGCCATGAGCTCAAGATACTTACCCGATCCGCTGTCCGTGATCGACTCAATAGTGTCACACACTTAGTGTCCATAATGATTCAAGAACATATTAAGTCCGCACACTCAGTGCTATATAATCAGCTCGCACACCTAGTGCTACATAATCAAACTCGCACACTTAGTGCTACATAGTCAAACTCGCACACTTAGTGCTACATAATCAAACTCGCACACTTAGTGCTACACAATTTAAACCCGCACTCTTAGCGCCAATCTCATGGTCATACTTGTTTATACCCGCACATTTAGTGCCGAGATCAACAACTCAATACATCTCACCTCTTTTCTTTTCATTCAACACTTTCATCATCACATACGTACATGCATATATATATATTTATTCATTCCATTCAGCATCATTACATAGACGTTATGACCATTTGAATTAATACCAACTATATGCTTAATGACTTACTTTATGTTGGGTAAAATAATTCCGAGTCGGCTACTCGATGACCTTCGATTTCCCCTTGTTGGACGCCTCTCCTTTAGGTTCTTGAGCTTAAATAATACAAATAAGAGTATTCAATATTTAACCCAATAACATGAATTTATTTATCACATTCGGCAATCACATATCATTAAATTTTCAAACCAAAATGTCATTATATGACCACATATACACATATCCATATACTTAAGCTCAATAATTATAATGTAATATCATGTACCCACTTTAAGTATATTGCCGAATATACTTAATCATACATACACCTAACCAAAACAATTTCCTAAAATCTTTATATCATTTATACACTAAGCCGAATACTCTCACCAAGTTCACCTATATTCTTCAACAATTCCTTCATTGATCAAACACATATTCGGCTAAAGAAATGGCAATTTTAGCAACCTTCGATTTAGTACTTAACTTTTACCACATATCAAATAACTCATTTCCTTACTCATGTGACCACGTATATTCGGTCATGCATACACACATAAAATCAATTTGGAGACTCTATCAATCCAACATACATTCGGCACCTTCATCCACCATTCTACCAAGCATGTAATATTCAAACACAACCAAGCTCACATTCGGCCCTAGCTCATAACAAGGTAGCCGATTCTTTTTATAGTTCAAACACTCCTCTATCATCATTCACCTAACTTTAACATGAAACAATAAAACTCACCATTTCTCATCCAAATGACATGAACAACAACCATTTCTTGAACACTTTCTCATGACCGATTGCTCATGTTACCAACAAGATTCAAGATTTGAACATGGGCTATTTAGAACTCAAGTCAATTACTAAAACATGCATGCATCTCAAGGACAACATCAAACATACCTTAGTCTAGCAAACCACCATAGCCGATTTTCTCAAGCTTTTCCCCTTCCTTTCTTTCCTCTATTCGGCCAAAGATGTTCAAGAATGAACACTTTTTTTTTGTTTTCTTTCTTCAATTCACGGCAACAAGGGGGTATGGATGAGACCATATTATTTTTTTTTCATCACCCTTCCTTTCATTATTTAATCACCATGCTCATTATTTTATTTTTCTTAACATACATCACTAGCATAACATGTTGGAGACATGTTTCCACCCATAGCATGGCCGGCCACTATGCTTTAGTTTGGCTAATTTGACATGCAAGGACAACACTTTCCCACTTTAATACTATTTGGTCCTTACTTATTTACCTATCATAATTTTCCAAGTCTTTCAACTAGATCCTTTCAAGCAAAATTCACATTCCTAATATAAAATTAAAACATCAAATTTTTGTACAAGTACTATAACACATATAAGATATGCAAATAAAATTTTAACTAAATTTTATGACTCGGTTTTGTGGCCCCGAAACCACATTCCGACTAGGGTCGAATTAGGGCTGTCACAACTCTCCCCCACTTAAGAAATTTTCGTCCCCGAAAATCTTACCGGTAAATAGGTTTGGGTATCGTTCTTTCATCGAGCTCTCAGTTTCCCAAGTAGCTTCCTCGATCCCGTGTTTGAGCCATAACACCTTCACTAACGGAACCCTTTTGTTTCGCAACTCCTTCACTTCACGAGCTAGGATACGCATCGGTTCTTCTTCATAACTCATATCGGCTTGAATTTCAACCTCTGATGGGCTAATTATGTGCGATGGATCAGATCGATAGCGTCGAAGCATCGAAACATGAAAGACGTCGTGAATCTTTTCAAGCTCAGGGGGCAAAATTAATCGGTATGCAACTGGTCCAACTCGTTCGGATACTTCGTACGGGCCGATGAATCTCGGACTCAATTTGCCCTTACGACCAAATCTAAGCACCTTCTTCCAGGGTGAAACTTTGAGAAATACTTTATCTCCAACCTGATATTCAATGTCTTTTCTTTTCAAATCCGCATACGACTTTTGACGATCCGAAGCGGCTTTCAAACTTTCGCGAATTACTCGGACTTTCTGCTCGGCATCCTTAATCAAATCAACCCAAAGATTTTACTTTCACTAAGTTCAGTCCAAAATAATGGGGTACGGCACTTGCGACCGTATAAAGCCTCATAAGGTGCCATCTTAATGCTTGATTGAAAGCTATTGTTATAAGCAAATTCAATCAAAGGCAAATATCTTTCCCATGAACCACAGAACTCTAAGACGCAACATCTCAACATATCCTCGAGTATCTGAATTGTTCGTTCAGATTGACCATCGGTTTGGGGGTGAAAAGCAGTGCTAAAATGCAGCTTGGTACCCAAAGCTTCTTGCAATTTCTTCCAAAATCGCGATGTAAATCTTGGGTCTCTATCTGACACAATAGAAATAGGTACTCCATGTAATCTCACAATCTGAGAAACGTACAATTCAGCTAGTTTATCCAATGAAAAATCCGTACGCACGGGGATAAAGTGAGCCGACTTAGTCAGTTGATCGACAACAACCCAAATCGCATCCTTCTTACTTGCTGACAATGGCAGCCCGGACACAAAGTCCATTGTGACTCGATCCCATTTCCACTCGGGTATCATGATCGGCTGAAGTAATCCTGAAGGCACTTGATGTTCTGCTTTCACTTGTTGACATATTAAGCATCTCGAAACAAAGTCAGAGATGTCTCGTTTCATACCATGCCACCAAAACTGACGTTTCAGATGTTGTACATTTTAGTACTACCCGGGTGGATAGACATTCGGCCACTATGAGCCTCATTCAAAATCATCGAAATAAGTTCCGAATTCCTTGGAACACACAAACGACTTCTAAACCTCAAACAATCATCATCATCCATTCGAAACTCCGATTCCTTGTTCAGAACACACTCAGCCCGTTTTGCAACCAATTCATCATCAACTTTCTGGGCTTCACGAATTTGATGAATCAACAATGGTTTGGCTTTTAATTCAGCTACTAACACATTGTTGGGTAGAACAGACAAGTGCACATTCATCGCTCGTAAAGCAAACAGCGATTTTCGGCTTAGGGCGTCCGCAACCACATTAGCCTTTCCCGGGTGGTAATCAATGACAAGCTCGTAATCTTTCAACAATTCAAGCCAACGTCTTTGTCGCAGATTCAAGTCTCGCTGAGTCATCAAATATTTGAGACTTTTGTGATCCGAAAATACATGGCACTTCTCACCAAATAAATAATGTCGCCATATTTTTAAAGCAAATACGATGGCAGCTAGTTCGAGGTCGTGGGTCGGATAATTTCTCTCGTGTGGCTTCAATTGTCTCGACGCATAAGCCACGACTCGACCTTCTTGCATCAACACGCAACCCAACCCAAGTAGGGATGCGTCACTATAAATGACAAAATCTTTGCCTGATTCGTGTTGCACTAAAATTGGAGCTTCAGTCAAATGAGTTTTCAGTTGATCGAAGCCTTTCTGACATTTCTCCGTCCATTCGAACTTAACATCCTTTTGAAGTAGCTTCGTCATTGGTGTGGCTATCATCGAGAAACCTTTGACAAATCGTCGGTAATAACCGGCGAGCCCCAAAAAGCTCCAAACCTCAGTAATATTTCTCGGAGGTTTCCAGTTAAGTATGGCTGAGATTTTGTTCGGGTCAACTCGAATACCCGATGCGGATACCACATGACCCAAGAAGCTAACCTCTCTTAACCAGAACTCACACTTACTGAACCTAGCATATAACTGCTTATCCCACAAAATTTGCAACACTAATCTCAGGTGTTCAGCATGTTCAGTCTCATCTCTTGAATAGACCAAGATGTCATCAATGAACACAACTACGAACCGATCCAAATATGGTCTGAAGATCCGATTCATCAAATCCATAAATACCGCAGGGGCATTAGCGAGCCCAAACGGCATCACTAAGAATTTGTAGTGACCATATCTCGTTCTGAAGGCAGTTTTGGGTATGTCCGAATCTCGAATTCGCAACTGATAATAGCCCGATCTCAAATCTATTTTCGAGAACACTGTGGCTCCCTTCAGTTGGTCGAACAAATCATCGATGCGCGGCAACGGATATTTGTTCTTTATCGTCACTTTATTCAGTTGACGATAGTCAATGCACAACCTCATGGTTCCGTCCTTCTTTTTCACGAACAATACTGGTGCACCCCAAGGTGAGAAACTTGGTCGAGCGAAACCTCTCTCCGTCAATTCTTGCAACTGAGCTTTCAACTCTTTTAACTCGATTAGTGCCATACGATACGGAGCTATCAAATTGGCGTAGTTCCAGGTACAAGCTCAATACCAAACTCTATCTCCCGAACAGGTGGCAAACCCGGTAACTCTTCAGGAAAAACATCTGGGTATTCACAAACCACCGGCACAGATTCGGGTTTCTTTTCTAACTCTTTGTCATCAAGTACATACGCAAGGTATGCTTCGCACCCTTTTCTCACATATTTCTGGGCCAACATTGCTGATATTACAGCTGGCAACCCCTTCAAATCCGTAGACTCAACTCGGATTACCTCGTTATTTGCGCACCTCAAATCAATAGTCTTGCTTTTGCAATTTACAACCGCATCATGCGCGGTCAGCCAATCCAAACCAAGAATAACATCAAATTCATCAAACGGCAAAAGCATCAAGTCCGCCGGAAAACAAGAACCTCGAATTACTAGGGGACATCTCTTACACACTTTGTCGATAAGCACGTAACGACCCGAGGGATTTGACACCCGAATTACGAACTCAGTAGACTCAACAGGTAGAGTCTTACTGGATGCTAAGGTTTCACATACATATGAATGAGTAGAGCCAGGGTCAATCAATGCAATCACATTAGTATCAAAGAGAGTGAAGGTACCAGTGATGACGTCAGGGGAGGATGCCTCCTCTCGTGCGCGGATGGCATATACTCTAGCAGGAGTACGGTTCTCGGCTCGAACAGCCGTTTCAGAGGCCCCTCCCTGACTACCACCCCTACCTCCTAAAATTCTCGGTGGTCTACCTCTAGTTGTCACTCCACTAGGTCTTGCACCTTGAATCTTATTCTTCTCATCAAGCTCCGTGCAATCTCTAATGAAGTGGTCCTTCGAACCGCATCCGTAACAGGCCCTGTTAATAGACTTACCCCAACATTCACCTATGTGTCGTCTTCCACATTGGGGACATTCAGGTTTCTCTAGACGATTATTGCCCACACTAGCTACCGAAGTAGCTCGGGAGTCCGTCGATGGTCTTGCTCCGATGGAAATTCCCGCAGTCGTCCTCGACTTATTAGTGTCCTCCCTGAACTTCTTTACAGCTGCGAACGGAGCTTTACCCGTCGATCTTTTACGATAGTCTCTAGCTTCAAATTCAGCCTTCTTCTTCTCCTTTCCAAGTTCTTCCGCCTTGCAGGCTCGTTCGACTAGTGTTACGAATTCTTTTATTTCCAAAATACCCATTAGTAGCTTTAAATCTTCATTCAATCCTTCTTCGAATCTTTTGCACATAGCAACTTCATCAGCTACACACTCCCGGGCATACCTACTGAGTCTTACGAATTCATGTTCGTATTCAGATACTGTCATACGGCCTTGCTTGAGTTCCAAGAATTCCTTACGCTTTTGATCGATGAACCGTTGGCTAATATATTTCTTTCGAAATTCCGTCTGAAAGAAGTCCCAAGTTACTCGTTCGTTCGGGACTATGGAAATCAAGGTCCTCCACCAATAGTAGGCTAAGTCTCGCAACAAAGATACAGCACACTTTAGACATTCGTCAGGTGTGCATGACAGTTCATCGAACACTCGAATGGTGTTATCAAGCCAGAACTCGGCCCTTTCGGCATCATCAGTAACTATGGCCTTGAACTCCTCAGCCCCGCGCTTCCTAATCAAGTCTACAGGTGGCTTACTCAGCCTCACAGGATCAGTGACTGATGGCATTACGGGCTCTTGGGGTGGATTATTCAAATTCGGGAATTGTTGGACAGCCGGATTGGTTCGGGCATATTGCGCGACCCACTCATTCATCATGGTAAAGAAGGCTTGTTTAGCCCCCTCACCTTGATTATTCGCAGATGACGGAGGTTCAACAGGCGGCGTCCCTTGTGCAGGAGCAGCCGCTACGCTCTCAACGTCATCCGCTAAGGTTCCTTCTACACCGGGGTCCATTTACTAATCAAAACAAAAACATTTTAACCGTCAGAAGTCATCACACATTTAAACATTAACATTAAGGCATGTATAGCTAGACTCACACGTGCTATGGTAGTCCTAGAACCGACTAAACCTGGCTCTGATACCAATCAAATGTAACACCCCGAACCCGAGACCGTCGCCGGAGTCGAACACGAGGTGTTAACAGACTTCAAACCACTTATTAAAATTTTTCCAGACAAGCTGTCAATCTGCGTACTAGTCGCTTTAAAAATCATATCTTGAGCTCTGGAACTCGAAATCCAGTTCCGTGAATTTTCGCTGAAACTAGACTCATATTCCCATCTACACATTTTTTTCTAGAATTTTTGGTCGGGCCAATTAGTACAGTTTATTAGTCAAAGTCTCCCATGTTACTGGGGTCGACTACGCTGACCTTTGCGCATTACGACCTGGATATCTCCCTGTACAGAGTGTCAATACTGATGTCGTTTGTTTCTATAGAAACTAGACTCAGAGAGGAATCTATACATATATGGTATGACTCCTAATTATCTCTGGTTAATTTATAATGAATTTCCAAAGTCGGAGCAGGGAATCCAGAAACCGTTCTGGCCCTGTCCCACGAGAACCTGATTATCTCTTAACATATTGTCCATATGATCTTTTCGTTACTTCTATATGAAAATAGACTCATCGAACTTCGATTACATAATTTATTCATCAATTGATTCCACTCCTACTATTTTTAGTGATTTTTCAATCTCATGTCACTGCTGCTGCCAGCATCTGTTACGAAAGCAACTATGCCCACTTCGTGTTTACTCCTTGATCTAACTAATAATTCATCATGCATATCACAAATTATGATCATGACTAACCATGCCAAAGGCTAATCATTGTCAAACTTCCCCCTACTACACTATTGCCATATCATGAATTTTAACACCAAAATAATCAACCATGACGTATGGCATAAAAAGGTCGAATTATCAAGATTTGCGACCTAACGTATGAATCCAAACCCAACCGAACATTTATGCCATTTTCGCATGGCTAAAAGATTACATACCAAAGTTCAAACACAACATAATAGCCTATACATGCCGAAATGTTCTCCTAAGCCAACTAAGAAGAAAGTACCAAAACTTGCTATCCGGTGTGATGACTTCGATGACGGCCCGACCACGCAAAAAGAGACGAGTCCAAGAAACCTAGTATGGGTGACAAGGAAACACCGAGTGAGTTTATAACTCAGTAAGTCATAAGCAATACACTACCATCCATTAATAACATTATCACAAGAGGAAACAAAATGGAACGAGGCTAGTTACTCCATCCATACCGAACCATACCATAGTTCCTCCGACCTATCGGTTCAATCTCATACCAAATCATGCATTCACATTCCATATACTCATCAATAGGATATTCGAGGCATTTTCATAAATCATTTTATTTTCGTTACAATCATACAACTAAACGGCCTTTCACTCATTCCACGATAAATCTTATGTACGTGACTTCAAGTATATTCGTCACATGGGTTCAAACTTACCAAGCTCAACTCCAAATATAGACATAGCACCTATTAGCCATGAGCTCAAGATACTTACCCGATCCGCTGTCCGTGATCGACTCAATAGTGTCGCACACTTAGTGTCCATAATGATTCAAGAACATATTAAGTCCGCACACTCAGTGCTATATAATCAGCTCGCACACCTAGTGCTACATAATCAAACTCGCACACTTAGTGCTACATAGTCAAACTCGCACACTTAGTGCTACATAATCAAACTCGCACACTTAGTGCTACATAGTCAAACTCGCACACTTAGTGCTACATAATCAAACTCGCACACTTAGTGCTACACAATTTAAACCCGCACTCTTAGCGCCAATCTCATGGTCATACTTGTTTATACCCGCACATTTAGTGCCGAGATCAACAACTCAATACATCTCACCTCTTTTCTTTTCATTCAACACTTTCATCATCACATACGTACATGCATATATATATTTATTCATTCCATTCAGCATCATTACATAGACGTTATGACCATTTGAATTAATACCAACTATATGCTTAATGACTTACTTTATGTTGGGTAAAATAATTCCGAGTCGGCTACTCGATGACCTTCGATTTCCCCTTGTTGGACGCCTCTCCTTTAGGTTCTTGAGCTTAAATAATACAAATAAGAGTATTCAATATTTAACCCAATAACATGAATTTATTTATCACATTCGGCAATCACATATCATTAAATTTTCAAACCAAAATGTCATTATATGACCACATATACACATATCCATATACTTAAGCTCAATAATTATAATGTAATATCATGTACCCACTTTAAGTATATTGCCGAATATACTTAATCATACATACACCTAACCAAAACAATTTCCTAAAATCTTTATATCATTTATACACTAAGCTGAATACTCTCACCAAGTTCACCTATATTCTTCAACAATTCCTTCATTGATCAAACACATATTCGGCTAAAGAAATGGTAATTTTAGCAACCTTCGATTTAGTACTTAACTTTTACCACATATCAAATAACTCATTTCCTTACTCATGTGACCACGTATATTCGGTCATGCATACACACATAAAATCAATTTGGAGACTCTATCAATCCAACATACATTCGGCACCTTCATCCACCATTCTACCAAGCATGTAATATTCAAACACAACCAAGCTCACATTCGGCCCTAGCTCATAACAAGGTAGCCGATTCTTTTTATAGTTCAAACACTCCTCTATCATCATTCACCTAACTTTAACATGAAACAACAAAACTCACCATTTCTCATCCAAATGACATGAACAACAACCATTTCTTGAACACTTTCTCATGACCGATTGCTCATGTTACCAACAAGATTCAAGATTTGAACATGGGCTATTTAGAACTCAAGTCAATTACTAAAACATGCATGCATCTCAAGGACAACATCAAACATACCTTAGTCTAGCAAACCACCATAGCCGATTTTCTCAAGCTTTTCCCCTTCCTTTCTTTCCTCTATTCGGCCAAAGATGTTAAAAAATGAACACTTTTTTTTTTGTTTTCTTTCTTCAATTCACGGCAACAAGGGGGTATGGATGAGACCATATTATTTTTTTTTTCATCATCCTTCCTTTCATTATTTAATCACCATGCTCATTATTTTATTTTTCTTAACATACATCACTAGCATAACATGTTGGAGACATGTTTCCACCCATAGCATGGCCGGCCACTATGCTTTAGTTTGGCTAATTTGACATGCAAGGACAACACTTTCCCACTTTAATACTATTTGGTCCTTACTTATTTACCTATCATAATTTTCCAAGTCTTTCAACTAGATCCTTTCAAGCAAAATTCACATTCCTAATATAAAATTAAAACATCAAATTTTTGTACAAGTACTATCACACATATAAGATATGCAAATAAAATTTTAACTAAATTTTATGACTCGGTTTTGTGGTCCCGAAGCCACATTCCGACTAGGGTCGAATTAGGGCTGTCACAGTTTTGCTCAGGTATGATGTTTTCCAACCAAGCTATTATTAATTGATTCGAAAATGCTATTGAACTGATTGTGATATGACGGAATTGAAAGGGAATGAGTACGATCGTTCACTAATGAATTGATGGAAAAGACCATGGTTGGACCATGGCAATACATGAGACAGATGAACTAGTGTAAGACCCATCGAGGACGTGGCATCAGCTCGACTTGTGCTAAGCGTAAGACCTATCTGGGATAGGCATCGACACAGCCCAGTGAGTGCTAGTGTAAGACCTATCGGGAATAGGCATCAACACGGGCAGAGCAGAGCTAGTATAAGACCATAGTAGGACTATGGCATCAAGTAAGCGATGTACTCAAAATCGTAAGACGTTTTTCGATTTGATAAATATTGACAAGTGATCAATACTAAATGTGGAAACTTGATATAATACATTATTGGTAATTTGAGTAAGAGAAATGAAAGTGTGAATTATGATAAATTCACTTATGTTTTGCTAATATTCACTCGAAATAAAGTTGCGTGTATTACTGAGATATGTGAAATTGTATCTGTAACGAATTGGAAATTTGAAATGTTTGAATCAATGTGCGTAATATTATGATGAGTGATAAAGTTATCTATGTATACAAATATGAAGGTTCCTTTTGAGGCTTAATGACCCCACCCCCTTATCAGTGTTATTATTATAAGATTTCATTGTAGTATGATCGGAATAAATTCGAGGATAAATTCATACGATGTTATTCTTCTGTTTCTATTAAATGGTATTCCATCTTATAAAAGTATATGAAATGTGATAGTTCAAAATGAGTTCAGAGTAACAGTTATTTGATTTTGGATATCTGGACATATAAGATTTCTGTTGATGTTATTATTGTTCTGATATGGAATAAGTATACAGATGGGTTAAAGGTTATGTAAAGGATCTTTATATGAACTCCGATTGTGAAATGTTTGTTTATCTGAGTTGTAATAGATTATACAAGTATATGGAATAAAAGAAATCAGTGGTATTATCTAAGTGGTTGTGAGATAGAATTTCTATCCAAATTGAATCAAAAATTTTATTATTTTCTAAAAGAGAAATCTTATTCGATTATGATTTATCACCTGATGAGAAAAGATCGGTCAGATGGGGTTTGCTTGTGCAAGGTTTTATTTGATGAAGTGACTAAAGCATCTATGATGTGATCTGTTGGTGTAGACCAAAGTTCTGGATTTTTGGTAAAAAGAGATACATGTGAATAATGGAAAAATTGTGATTCCGAGAATTTGGTGAAAACTTTTTTAGAGTGGAAACTATTTCTTCTGGTAAGATTTTCGGGGACGAAAATTCCTAAGGGAGGGAGAGTTGTCACAGTCCTAATTTGGCCCTAGTTGGAAAGTGGTTTCGAGATCACAAAACCGAGTCACAAAAATAATTAAATGTTATATTCTTTGTTTATTATATGTGAAAGTGCATGTGTGAAAATTTGATGCTTTGATTTTGTCATTTGAGAGTAAAATTATGAAATAGGACCTATGTGAAAATTTCTGAAAATGCTATAGGCCAAATTATAGTGGCCAAATAATTTGTAGTGTAAAATAGGAGGATTTGCATGTCAAACCTCCCATTTTACATGTAGTGGCCGGCCATCATGTTGGTGGTAGACAACATGTGCAAATTTTTTTATTGAAATTATGGCATGAGTATGGCACAAATATTATATGCCATTTTGTGTCATAAATTGTTGGGTAATTAGAATAATAAGAGTAACAAAAGAAAGTGAAGGAAAAGTTTTGTCCATCCTTGTTCATGGTAGCCGAAAATGGAAGAGAAAGGAGAGGAAAAGAGCTCTTGAATGTTCGGTCACTTGGGGAAGAAAATCCAAGCTCAACAGCATAGAGGGGAAAATTCGGATAAGAGAAAAGAGAAAGTAATCGAATAGCTGTTGTAATCATTCGGCAACATTCGAGGTAAGTTCTTAAGTGTTTAAGCTTGATTCCTTTTTATATGTCCAAGAGTTAAATTAATATGGTAAAGGGAATGTAAATTTTATTTAGTTAATGTGCCGAATATGTAATGATTTAAGGCTATAAGCCGATTATGGCTATTATGCTTAAGTTGAATTGGATTTGGAAATTTGATGCACTAAATGAGTGTTACAATGAATAAACTATGCCGTATATGTGCTGGTGGAGATATCACGATTTGTGATTATTAAATACCTAAAGGAAATCATGATGTGTATAAAATTATTATTATTAGTCCTTTGTGATAGCCGAATATGGCTTGGCACTAAAGTGATTAAATGTGAACTTCGATGAGGTAAACCGTTAAAAGTGTGGTGCTATAAGACTATGGGCTAATACGATATGTGGATTCGTTCCGTAAAGTAAATTATTCAGGTATGCGATATGTACTTAGGCATGTTAAAATGATTGGAATTGAATCATGAATGTGAATTGAGAAGCATAGGTAAAAATGCCTATGACATATATGTGAGTAAGGGTAAAACCATCGTAAATTATTGATAAGGATAGGCTATGTGCGGAACCATCTTATAATTACTAATTTGAAAGGTTGTGTGTGAATCAGTGAGCAATATGTAAATATTAGATGAATCGTGACGTTTTAGTTCTACTTGAACTAAGTTACGCGATAAATAATTTATGCATATGACTTATAGTCGAATGGTCACTATGGGTTAAGTTTGAATGGTGAAAAGGAAATGTGATATGTTGAATGAGATGTGTTAATATATAATTAAATATGCATGATATTTGATGTGTATCCGGGCTTAAAGACCCGCAGGCTTCGTGCTGGTAAAATATCCGGGTTAAATCCCGCAGGCTTCGTGCTGGTATTATATCCGGGATAAATCCCGCAGGCCTAGTACTGGTATTATATTCGGGCCTTCGTGCCTAGTAGGCTTCGTGCCGGTGATGTGTATTCAGGCCTTCGTGCATAGCAGGCTTCGTGCCGGTGATGTGTATTCGGGCCTTCGTGCCTAGCAGGCTTCGTGCCGGTGATGTGTATTCGGGCCTTCGTGCCTAGCAGGCTTCGTGCCGGTGATGTGTATTCGGGCCTTCGTGCCTAGTAGGCTTCGTGCTGGTGATGTGTATTCGGGCCTTCGTGCCTAGCAGGCGTAATGCCGGTGAAATGATATGTTTTGTGAATTCGATGTTCCTTGTAAGATAAGGGTTTAGCCGAATGTTAAAGATGAAATGATAGTGTATTGTATCATGCTTATATGGACTAATGACAAGTATGACATGTTGGTAAATATGCAATGTGCTTTTATAATCGAATGATAAGTTTGGAATGAATGTGAGTGAAATGTTATGCATAAGCTATCAAATGTTAAGTGTGAAAATGAGATGAAAGAAAAGTGTTTGAGATGTATAATTATATATACGTTCGAATGATGTAAGTACTCAATTGATATGAATATGTTATATGGAACTTGTTGATTTGATCATTCGGGCCTTTGAGCTTAGCAGAGTATAATGTCGGTAAGATACTATTCGAGCTTTTGAGCCTAGCAGGCTATAAAGCTGGTGAAATGATATCGGGCCTCGAGCCTAGCAGGCGAAATGCCGGTGATTTGAGAAAAGCCTATGACTAAGGTACCTCGTTCTAGATTGTCAAATGAATACATTTAATACGTAAAGTGGGCCAGGTACGTAGTATGTACTCATATGTGAGTTTGATTTTGAGTGAATCATAAGGGAGTAATGTGATACGTACGTGAATAAATGTTAAAACTATACCTATATGATCATGATACACCTGGTCAGGGTGTGAAAGTATGTGAGGGTATTTGATAAAAATATGTTATATGAATTCAGATTAAGTGTGATAAGAATGTTGAACGTGCATTATGTGCTTGTGTATATTCGGCCAGATGGCAATATCCCTAGAATTTGGCCTCTTAAGAAATTAAATAATCGAAGTATAATTGCGTTTATTTGTTTGCATTGCTTAAGACTTACTAAGCTTATGAAAGCTTACTCCGTTGTTACATTTCTCTGTTTTATAGATTGTTGACTTCAGTTACCTGCTCGGGTTGGAATTCGCCAAAGATATTATCACACTATCAAGCTCACGTTATCGGTGTCAGTAAATCCTAGTATTTTGAGCCTATGGCATGTATAGGGTTTTAATGTTTTGGACCTCGTAAGCTCATATATGGGATAGATTGCATATTAAAAGAAAAGTTTTAAATTGATTGAAATTTTTCAACACAGTTTTTGTGTGATTGATTGAGTTTAAGTCGGGTAACAACTCAAACCCTGTTCCGGTGAGGGATACGGGTGAGGGGTGTTACAAAAATATAATAAAAATAAAATTTTCCTTTTCGAATTTGTGGTCTTGAAACCACTGTTCCGACTAAGCCCAAAATTAGGATGTTACATTACGTGTATCCAATTATATTCCAAGTGTTCAGCGTGTATGCCAAAAACGAGAAAGAGTATGCTAAGCCACGAGTTGGTACAGGTATATACAAAATACTCATAAGAATGAGCTTGTTAAGTGATGAACTTTTGGTAAGATTAAAAATGATAAAGTTATGCTTATGAAACTATGATGATAAATATGTGATTTATGTTAAGTTAAATTGTATAATATTCATGATAAATGTTGCTTAATATTGTCTACTTATAGTATCGCCAAGCTAGCTCAAGAATCAAAGTACGTCGGAGCTTGATTCACACTATCAAATTAATCCTTTTGGTATTCATGATTTCACATTTTGAGTATAGCATGTATAGGGGACTTGGTCTTTTTGTTTACATGTCAAATTAATTTGGCTAAGTGTGTTGGCTTATAATGATTTGATGATTCATTTTGTATATGGCCATGAGATATGGCTTATATTGATTATTGGGTTGTAAGCCTATTAATACATGCATGCATGTGCCTATGCCTTTGAGACGTGGTTTGTGATTGTGTATATGATGGGGTATGTTATTAGTTATCAATGCTTGTTGATTTAATTGAGACGTGTTGGTGCGATGATTACTAAGGTCCTAATGTGTGAAATGGGAGAAAACTTACAATTTTTATTGCATGAGAATTTGTAAGCTTGGGCTTGAGAAAGTGTGGTGTCTTGTGTATGTACTGGTTGTTATGATATTGTCATGATCCTGATTTGTTTTAATGTGTCTAAGTACTTAATTATACCATGTTAAGTTCCTTTAAAGTTATGTATGTGTTTGAGTATATAAGTGTGGCAAATGGCTTGGAAAATAGCCTCAAAATTGTCCACACGGGTAGACACATGGTCATGTGTCTAGGCCGTGTGTGACACACGGTCTGCCTCCATGGACGTGTGATCCAGCCGTGTCTCCCTTGCACCTTAATTTAGTAACAAAATGCCTCGTATTGTGTACATGGGTACGGGACACGGCCGTGTGTCTTGGCCATGTGAGGGACACGGCCTTGGGACATGGGCATGTGCCCTGGCCATGTGAAGTCTGCACCTATTTTGTGAAAAATTAAGGATTTCAATCATCCACGCGGCCTAAGCACATGGGCGTGTGCCTTGGTCATGTAACCTCATTTAGCACATGATGTCATAAAGAGAGTTACACGGGCTGAGGACACGGGTGAGTCCCAAGCCACACCCACACGAGCATGTGACCCTCCAAAGGATGAAAATTTTCTAAGTGTTGTAAAAATTTTGAAAGTTCTCAGTTTAGTCCCGAACCACTCCCAATGTATGTTTTGGGCCTCGTAGGCTCATAAAAAGGGACGATATGAATGTATATAAAAAGTTTAATTTAGATGGAAATTTATGTCTCGGTTCTGTACGATTGCTTGTGTATAAGTTTGGTAATGCCTCGTACCCTATTTTGGCATTGAATACGGGTAAGAGACGTTAAAGTAATTGTTTAATAAATTAATGAAATATGTGAAAATATGAAATTAGGACATGAAAATTATTAAAATGTGATTTTATGCTTTATTATATAGTTTTCATGCATAAAATTACTTATTTTAAATTTATTTGAACATATTATATTTTTAAGACATAAAATGGGCCATTCATGATTTAATTAAATAATAAAATATAATATATTTAATAATTCATTTTAAAATATTTCACTAATAATTTGGGTTTTAATTAATTATTTAAATTGGATAAATTTTATTCTTTGGTCATTTAATTTATCTATTTATTTTAGACAGGTTGATAGCTTTGCTGGATTACAAAAAAACAGTCCAAATTGAAGACCAAGTCAACCCAAATTCGGCTACACATGGCTGTCCACATAAACCAATTTTTTTTTTAATTACACAAGGTCCTTGCAATGTTGAAGAAATTAGAGATTTGGTCGAGGATTTATATTTGACCAAGTGTCAGTCCTAAGTTGTTATGGCATTTAAATTGCTTAAAAATCAAGTAAAATTCAACTCAAAATCCACTAAGCATGGCCGACCACTTATTGGAAAAGCTTCAAGAGACTAAACCTCTCTATTTTCAGCAAACTCCCTCCTCTCTTCACCTATAAATAAGACCTCATTTGATCCCTCATCCCTCATCATTCTCTTTTCTCTCTCAATTCTCTTTAGCATTTCTATTTCCCACGCCTAGCATCATCTCTGTAACACTCTAAACCTGGCCTGGACGTTATGACCGAATCCAGCAATGTCACATTGAAGTGTTTTTCGTAAAATGTGATATTGTTAAAAAGCCTGATCTATAATCAACCTTTTAGTGATCTTGACGATGGTTTTAGGATGTCTCGTTTGTTTCCGAAATGTAAGTTGTTTAGCAAAGAGTTAATCGTATTGAATTGCCATTTATTTTAGAACATTATTTATTGCGGAAGATTTTTAAAATAGTTGTGTACTTGCGTTTACTTTGTAAAAACATTGTTTCTTCTGAAAACTCGAGTTTTCCTATCTCTAGCAGTTATAAACCAAAGCAAATAAAAACCCAAATTAAAGTTAAAATCCATAGAGGCCTTATTACACTAAAAATACCCAAATTAAAATTAAAATAACTTAAAAATCAAGTATGAAAGTATGAGCAGTTGTGTGGCCGCCCTTGAGTCCCTCGCAGCACTGATCCACCTAAGCTTGGGGATTACCTGTACAGATAAACAAATGGGTGAGTTTATGAAAACTCAGTGTGTAATCCCATATAAGCAAACAGTCAGAAGACGAGCACAGACTGGGCCTAAGCCCTTTTTGTAACAGTGACAATATCAGTTTGGGCTTTAGCCCATGCCAATACAAAGATAGTCATGTGTTTGGGCCTTCGCCCATTACAGTAATAATAATCTGTGCAGTAACAGTTTAAACAATATATAAGTCCTACCCATCCATCCTCTACACTCCAACTCCATCGAACCCTACACTCCAACTCCGTCGAACCCTACACTCCATGTGGGAATATAATCAACCCACCCATCCCTACAGTCCAGAATTAGCACCGATTGTGACACTATACAGTAATATGCAGCTGGGCTTCTAGTAGTTTAGGCTCGAAGCCTTCCACTACATTTCCTCTGATCAGTATAAACCCATCCGCATGCAATGCATCATACAATCATGTCATGTCATGTCATAGAATCATACAAGTATCCATTATAGTTTAAATAACATGCTAAAATACGGTCATACATGCAGATATATATATACCTCACATAGGGACAAAACAGTCATCTTATCATATAAAGGCAAGATAGTCATTTTATCATATATAGGGGGTCTAGGGAAACTTACCAACCCAACAGTAGGTCCACAGTCGTCTCGAGTGACCCATGCAACCTTAACAGTCAAACAGTGAAGATGGGCCCACGACCCATATTCCAGGCCCATGTGGGCCCACACAGCCTAGGAAAGTCCTTGGTTGTGTGGATTACACAGCCTGGCCCACTATTCTCCACACGTCCATGTGGTTAACTCGTGTAGGGCCCACATAGCCTATTTCAGCCCATTATGGCCCAAAACGGCCTCGGCCCATGATATCGCTCATGGCTGGCATCAACGGTCATACGCCCATGCTTAGGCATACGGACACTTCAAGTATTATACTACTTACTGAAAGAAATGCGATTAACCCCTACACACAGTGGAGGCTCGAAACGTATAAGAGAAAAAAGAAGTAGTATCAATTTGGCAGAGGAAAAAAATCAATTTCCAAACAAGGAGAAAAGAAAAAGGACTTTCAGTAGCGACAAGAAAATGGTAGTCGGTAATGAAGAAGAAAGAAATAATTGTTGAGCAAAAGCAAACAAAATCGGCAAGAGCAAGACTCTAGCCAAAACACACCTCCCAAAATTTACAGTAGGAAAAAGAAAAGAGGGGAACCGACAGACTTGAGAACAGAGATCAAAAAAACAAACTCAATTTACAAAAGAGAGAGGAAGCAGTAGAAGCAATTTCAACCAAAAGAGGATAGCTGGCTGAATGTTAAGAGGACAAAAGCCAAGCCGAATTCTTTTTAGAAAGTGTTCAATTTCAGCACACTACTCCTCTTCCCTTGATCCCTTCCTTGAAGATATCCTTACATCACTCCCCCAACTAATTTGAACTCCACACAACCTCTTCTCTCCATATCTCCTTCCCAAAACCTCCCCAAATCCCCCTAACAACCAAAATTCCCCAATAATCTCCTAAAATTCAGCTACAACCCCCAATCCCTTCAAACACTCCAATTTTGGTCAAACTAAACACCTCCACAGCCTTCCAATCAAAGTATAAATTATGTGCTTGCGTCAGCACTCAAACTCCGGACCTCCTACTCAGTTACACTTTTCTTGACCACCAGACCAGCATGCTCATTTGGACATGTTTTACCCACTTTTATTTAAAAGCCTATTGACTAGAGACAAGGGTTTATCCATTTAAAACAAATTTTTTACACAAGACAAGGTTTAAACCCAAGACTTTTCAGACACTTCCCAGAACACTTAACCACTGAAACAGATACACAGTCGTGTCACTTTCTTGAACAACTAAACATTTATGTGCAGCCTCCTAACTGTTCCCATGCTCAAGAGCTAATACTTCTAGGCCCAAAATTCAGGGCGTTACAATCTCTTCATAGAAATTTTAGCAAATTAAGCCTCTTAAAGAGCCCTTGGTCAGTAACCCTAGAGAGCCATCAGCAAAGGAGCAAAGCGAAGGAGCGAAGGAGCCTTGTCGGTTAGAGTCTTGGTTGGCAGCCACTCTGATTTGGGTTTAATCTTTCTTTTCTTTAATTTAATCTAAAATTTTTTTCTATGCGTTCTTGTTCTTGTTTACAACAATGATAGCTAAATTTTATTTAAGCTAGGATGATTGCTTTGATTAAATAGTATTTATTTGATTCATGTTGGTAATGTTTGTGCCTCAATCGATCATGTTTTCAATTAAAATCAAGTCTGTATTTCATTCATACGTGATTGAAATGCACCTGAATTAGCTGATTGATCCTAACCAAACGATGGCTAGTAGACACAAAATTGAAATGTGCATGCTCAATTTAGATCCTAACCCGATTAAATTGCAGCTTGTGTAACAACTCTAACCAAGCTAGTGGGTGATAAGTCATGGTGATCCGATGTTTAACATTGCATTTAGCTAGTGCTCCTTCTAACCGTCTACTGAAGAAATGAGATCCTTTGTCACTAACGAGTACTATGGGTGTCCCCAATCTTGAAAATATATTCTTACTTAGAAATCAGACTACTGCTTTACTGTCATTGGTGGGAAGTGCAATTGCTTCCACCCATTTCAAGATGTAGTCCATTGCTAGAAGGATGTATTGGTTCTTAAACGAATTGGGAAGCTGTCCATAAAATATATGCCAAAAAATTGAATCCTTCTACTTCTAGAATTCCACTATGTGGAATCTCATTTTTCTCGTAATGTTTCCCATTTGTTTACATCTGTCACAATGTTGTGCAAATTTGTAGGCATCTTTAATCATAGTAGGCCACTAGAATCCCGCTTGTATTACTTTTTAAGCTGTCCTTTTGCCTCCAAAATGACTACTACACAGAGAAGTATGACATACTAGAAAAATATCTTCCATCTTTTCTTTAGCTACACATTACCTGATTATTTGATCGGAATACTGTTGAAATATGTATGGTTCTTCCCATATATATTTCTTGGCATCTTACATGATTTTATTCTTTCTTGGCTATAACAAATTTATGGGATAGACTCCCCGAGCTAAGTAGTTGACTATATCAACATAACAAGGTGATTTATGTGTTGACTGTATTGCTAAAAAATGTTTTATTTCGAACAACTGCTCATTTGTAAATGTTTTATTGATCTCTGTGCTTGATTTTTCCTCTACCTCTGTCTCTAGTCACGGTAGATGATCTGTAACATTATTTTTTATTCTTTTCCTATCGAGAACCCATAATTCCAACTCTTGAAGCAACAACACTTATCTCATTAGTCTCATCTTCATTTCCTTCTTCTCTATAACATTTCAAAATGGAGTAATCTATATAAACATAAACTCAATTTGCCATTAAATATGGCCTAAAGTTTTCATAGGCAGTCACAACTACAAGCATTTCTTTATTAGAAATGGTGTAATTACATTGAGTAGGATTTAGTATCTTACTTGCATAGTGGATTGCATGAAAGACTTTATCTCTATCTTGTCTGAGTAATGCTCCCACGACCTAGTAGCTTGCATCTTACATTATAGCAAATGGTTTTGTCCAGTCTGAACTAATTAATAACTCCCAAAAAGAGTTATATTTCATGCCTTTAAACCTAGCTAATTGCTTGTACTTGGGTACACATAGTGGCATTTTAGGAAATTTTATTTTTATCATTTACATTAGGAGCTTGGACTATGTTTACATGCTAAATACTTTCAGTTATGTATAGAAGGGTCATGTTTGGTGGTTTGGCAAGTGCATTATATGGAGAAAGAAATAAATGAGTGAAGATTTACCGATGCAAAAGGTTGGATAGTTTCCATCTTGTATGCTATGGTAATTCAAGAAGATGACCGAGTTAACATTCAGCGTGTAGCAGTTTCAGACCAACTCTTCTTGTACCAGAAAAATCTACCTAAAAACGAGAAGTTATCGTGGGCTGTTAGAGCTATTCTAGGAAAAAAAAGCCTATAAAAAGCTGAAAGAGGAAGCCCTAAGTGTGGAGATCTGAAGGCTACAATTGAGGGTAGCGACTGGGTAGAGATGAAAAATGGGAGACCAAAGGTAATCCCTCTTAGCCATCACAGGACATTGTGTTGCTGGATTGCGGATTGATTTGGCTACAACCATCTTCCTAAGTTCCTTCATTATTTATTATTTTGTCTCCGTAAATTAATTTGATCAAAATGATGCCGGGTGTTATTTCAAACTTGAATTTAAGTGCCGACCCATGAGCTAAATCTCATAGGGTTTGGATTACAAGATGAAAACATTTATTTTCTTTAATAGTTGAAGTATATATTTGACTTAATTTACTATTTCATTCAATTTTTTTATTTCCCAAGTGTATGCGTATATTCTCTAGACATAGATGAATGTGCAAGATGCCTATAAAACTGAATCTAATTCTGAAAAGGTTAGATTAGTTGGATTGTAATTGAATGATATGATCAAGTACTCAGCAGATGCTTGTATTAGACTCTAAACATAGAGCAATGATCATAAGGAATGAAGACAAAATAGTGTAGGGTACCATGATAAGGCTATAGACATAGGCCAGGTAACTTCATACCTTGCTATCAAAAGAAGCAGGTCACTTTAGGTTTCTTCTAAACAGTAGATAATGAACTATTTTGCTAAGACATTACTAAAGTAAAGGGCAGATTCTTAGTAATCCCAACCTTCCAATCAACATCGTAGACCTTCAATCTGTTGTCGCAGCATCTTTGCCATAACATTCTTAGTTATTTATTTATTCGTTCGTAATGTATGCACGTAATCATTCTTGTAATTGCCGTTGTATTTTTACTCTTGCTTTTCTGTAGTATTTTCCAATATTATTCAATGTATATTTCACACATTATTATTCTTTAAATTTACCACTGCGTACTTAACTCAGGTTTGTCGTAACATTAATCATTATCATAACTTGACCATTTCTTTACATAATTCGATCCCTATGCAGATGATCTCACTTATCACTTTATTACTTGATTCAACGTGTATTCTTGCACAATTCACATATCACATTCACACGCGAAAAATTTTTAGCGTCGTTACCGGGGATCACCAATTTGGTATAATTTGGTTTGGTTATTTTATTTAATTCCATTAGTTTTATTTAACTTAGTTTGCATTAATTTCCACAAGTTTGCCATCAGTACTTGAGAAGAGGCATTCCTACTAACAAAGAATATCCTTTTGACCCAAAGATCAAAAGAACTTTACGAAGAAGGAGGAAAGAACTGTGAAAAATGGCTAGGAACAGGAATGCTCATGGTCTCAATGAAAATCTGAATGGTCAAGATACTAAGCCTTATGTTCGCGGGGTGATTGATACCCAGTATGAATGATAATTTGAATGGTCAGAGTGCTTATCTTATATTCATAGGGTGATAGATGACCAATCCGAGTTCATGTTCTGCTAATTTTGGATGACCTGAATCTAGGGATAGTCAGACTACAAATACAGCTTAGCAATTTGAGTTGAATCTGGTAATGTTTCAGATGTTACAAATAGTAGGACAATTTGGTAGACTACCCACTAAAGATCCAAGACTGAACTTACGACTTTTTCTAGAGGTTTGTGTCTCGTTTAGGCAATAAGGTGTTCCTGAAGATGCTATGCAACTTAAACTATTTCCATTTTCTTTAAGAGATCGTGCGAGAGCATGACTGAATGCTTTGCCGTCAAGAATAGTGGCATCATGGAATGATCTTTTCCAGAGGTTTTTGCTACGGTATAATCCCCCATGTAACACCCCTAACCCATATCCATCGCCAAACTAGGGTTAAAGGTGTTACCAAATGAATCAGAACATTTAACTTTAATTTCATAATAATCAATGCATCAGAGATCAACATCAATATAGAGTCCCTTATATAGGTTATCGAGACCTTAAACATGCTTTAGAAAGGGGTCGGAACTAAACCAAACACATACAGAATGTTTCCAAAATCTAAATATTTTTCAAACATTACAGGTCACACGCCAGTGTGAACAGGCCGTATGCCTCGCACGGTATTAGGCACACCCGTGTGTTTATGCTGTGTCAAAACAGGACAGACATACTGACTTGATCACATGGCCACAAGACACACCCATGTGCCTTGGCCATGGTGAAGTTGACTTGGTTCACACAGCTAGCCACATGGCCATGTGCCTTGGCCGTGCCTGAGCCTGACTTATAATTGTAGGGTACCCCAGGGGAAACACGGTCGTGTAACATAGCCATATGTCCCACACAGCTGAGACACACGCCCGTGTCTCTGCCCATGTGGCCAAAAATAGGCCATTTGAATACCCAACTTTCCACCCCCCATTGGGTCAAACCTACAAGCAATAAAACAAGCATACTTGCCCTCCCAATTTAGCGAAATTCAATATCCAAACATAAGCCATTTATATCATATATTAGTCACCTAAATACATACTCATAAGCCTTACTAATCTATGTCCAAACATATGTCAAAAGCATATCAAGCATTTCTTTCCATACATCATTAATCTCATGCTAAAACTTACCAAAACTTACCAACATTTATCATTTCTTTTGTCCAACCAAAACATACCATATTTACACATTAGTATCACTTACCATAAGCCATTATCAACTATGAGTTCATACACAAACTAGCCAAATCACATGGCTAAGTATATACATCACAAAACATAATCTCAAAACTACTAGCCTATACATGCCAAACTTTAATATATACTTTTTCAGGTACCAAAATGAGGTCCGATAGTGTGGTGATGATCCTCAATGATCCCTGAGTTCACAGTAGCTTCGATATCTATAACACAATGCAAACACACACAAAGTAAGCTTTCAAAAGCTTTGTAAGCTCGTACCAAAAATCATAAACAGTATATAAAATATGAAAGATCAATACATAAGTATTTATAAGTTCTCAAATCTTCTATCAATTCTATGCCAACACAATTCATATGTTCATACTAATTCAACAAACTTCACATACATAATATCATCTACCACATAAGTATCGTACATACCTGAACCTTCCGTACTTATTCATTTTCATTCTCACCTTCCATTCGGATATTTTAAGACTTTCTGAGAATTACTATTGCTTCAAACATCCGCACACTTAGTGCTTTAAAGGTTAGCTGAAGCTGGAACAATTTTGCACACCTAGTGCCATCTGAATTAACTGAAACTATCTCGGTATTGCACACTTAGTGCCTCATACATCCGAAGCTATACCATTTCGCACACTTAGTGCTATTTATAGTCGAAACTATTTTCAATCGCACACCTAGTGTCAATTGCAATTGATTTATCATCGTATTCAATCCATAATCAAATATATACACAATTTATGTATAATTAAAGATCAAAAATATACTTGTAACATCATTTATCATGTACGAACTTACCTCATACTCGGAATTGTCGATTTGAACCGTCTACTTGATTATGTTTGACTTTCCTCAGTTTAAATCTGAATTCCTCTTTTCTTCATCTATATGTATTCAAAATTAACCCTTTTTATTCAGTAAATAATTCAAACCAATCCATAAACACATAATCAGGGCATTTTTCAAACTAACCATCACATTTTTACATTTCGACACTTTAGTCCCTAAATCACAAAATCAAAAAATCACAAAATACACATAATTTGCTTGTACACAAGCTTAGCCGAATTCTCCTAGTACTCATACTAGTCCACACTTTTCATTTATTTTACATTTTAGTCCTTCAATTTACCATTTTCACAATTTAGCCCATTTTACTCAAATTCATCAAAAATCCAAAGACAAAAATACTAACCCAATACATATCTTTCATTTTTCATCCATTAACATCACAAGACTCATAATTTCATCAATGGCTGAACTCAAAATCATTAACAATATCAGAAATTAGGGCATGGGCTTGATAAAATACAATGCAACGATTTCAAAAACAGAACAAAATTCATACCTTAATTGAGCTTTAGCATGGCCGAACCCTAGATGGTTCTTTTTCTTTTCTTTTTCCTTGATTTTCGATTGAGGAAGACTTAAAATAAGAAAATTTTAGCATTTCTTTTATTTAATTCATCATTTATACATAGATTACCATTATGCCCTTAATTAATAAACATTTAAATCATTAACATATACGGTTATTAATGTACACTCATACTTCTAATGGTCAAATATCAGCATAAGGACCTTTCATTTACAAAGACATATCAAATAGGCACTTTAACAATTAGAAGGCCACTTTTACAATTTATGCGATTAGGTCTTTTTATCAAATTAAGCACATAAACAATTAAATTTTCATACGAAACTTTCACACATGTTATTCCGCATATCATAAGCATAGAAAATAATATTAAAACATTTCTCTGACTCAGATTTGTGGTCTCAAAACCACTATTCGACTAGGGTCAAAATCGGACTGTTACAATTCTCCCCCTTAGGGATTTTCGTCCCCGAAAATCTTACCGTTAAATAGATTCGGATATTATCGTCTCATAGCATCTTTAGGCTCCCACGTGGCCTCTTCAATACCGTGTCGATGCCACATTACTTTAACTAACGAAATTTTCTTATTTTGCAGTTCTTTAACCTCGCGAGCTAAGATACGGATCTGCTTTTCTTCGTAAGTCAAATCAGACTGAATTTTAATCTCAGACGGGGAAATCACATGCGATGGATCAGATCTGTATCGTTGAAGCATCAATACGTGAAACACATCATGAATCTTTTCTATCTCTAGTGGCAACAACAATCTATATGCTACTGGGCCAATACGCTCGGTAATGTCATAGGGCCCAATGAACCTCGGACTCAATTTACCTTTTCTACCGAATTGAAGTAATTTCTTCCACGGAGATACTTTCAAAAACACTTTATTGCCAATCTCAAACTCAATGTCTTTTCTTTTCAAGTCTGCATAAGATTTCTGACTATCGGAAGCTACTTTAAGATTTCTAACTATCGGAGCTACTTTCAAACTATCTCGGATCACTTTTACTTTTTGCTCAGTTTCTTTTATCAAATCAACCCCGTGAATCTTATTTTCACTAAGTTCCATCCAATACAAAGATGTATGGCATTTGCGGCCATATAAAGCTTTGTAGGGTGCCATTTTAATGCTGGAGTGAAAACTAGTATTATAAGAAAATTCAATCAAAGGTAGATATTGTTCCCACGTACCTTCAAACTCAAGAATACAACATCTCAACATATCCTCGAGTATCTGAATAATCCGCTCAGATTAACCATTCGTTTGCTTATGAAAAGTAGTACTAAAGTGCAATTTAGTACCCAGAGCATCTTGCAACTTCTTCCAGAATCGTGATGTGAATCTCGGGTCTCTATCTGATACAATAGATAGTGGCACGCCATGCAATCTCACGATATAAAAAATGTATAACTCAGCTAATTTATCAAGTAATCGGATCAAATTGGAATAAAATGAGTTGATTTCATCAGCCGATCAACTACAAACCAAATTGCATCTTTCTTTCTCGGAGACAGGGGTAAACTCAAAACAAAGTCCATTGTCACTTGATTCCATTTCCACTCTGAAACCATAATCGGTTGTAACAACCCTGATGGCACTTGATGTTCAAATTTAACTTGCTGATAGATCAAACATTTAGAAAAAATTCAGAGATATCTCTTTTCACTCCGAACCACTAATAATGTTGTTTCAGATCATTATACATTTTCGCGCTACCCGGATGCACAGCTAACCGACTATTATGAGCTTCATTCAAAATCATCTAAATTAACTCTGGATTTCTCGGAACACAAATTTGATCTCAGAATCCTAAACAATCATTTTTATCAATTCTAAATTCTGGATCAATTTATACATCACACTAAGCTCGTCTAGCTAAAATCTCATTATCAATCTTCTGAGCTTCGATAATTTATTGTAAGAATAAAGGTCTTGCTTTCAATTTAGCTAAAACTGAACCATCATCGGATAGAACCAAATGAGCATTCGTTGCACGCAGAGCAATCTATGATTGTTGACTCAAAGCATCAGCAACAACATTTGCTTTACCTGGATGATAATCTATCACAAGTTCATAGTCTTTTAACAATTCAAGCCATCTTCTATGACGTAGATTTAAATCATTCTGAGCCATCAAATACTTCAAACTCTTATGATCAGAATATACGTGACATTTCTCACCAAACAGATAGTGGCGCTGTGACAGCCCAAATGTGACCCTAGTCGGAAAGTGGTTTCGGGGCCACAAAACCGAGTCATAAAAATAATTAACCGTCATATTTGATGCTTATTATAAGTATATATGCATGTGTAAAAATTTCATGTTTGAATTTTGTTAATTGTAAGTGAATTTTATTAAATAGGACTTGTGTGAGAAAATTTAGAAATGTGCTAGGCAAATGTTAAAGTGGCCTATTGATGCATGTTAGAAAATGCTTGTCCTTGCATGTCAAATTACCCAAAACTTTAGGTAGTGGCCGGCCATGCTATGGGTTAAAGAATATTATAAACATTTTGTGTTAATGTTTTATGTTAGAAATAATAAAATAAAAGGTTAGTAATAAAGTAATGAAAAGGGAGGGGTGATGAAAACAAAGTTGTCTCATCCATGCTCCCCCATTGCCGTGACTTGAGGAAGGAAGAAGAAGAGGATTCTCTTGCTTCATGTTCTGTTGGTTGATGTTTAGGAAGAGGTATGTTTGATGTTATTCCATGAAATTCATGCATATTTTTAGATGTTGGTTTAAATTCTTTTGCTATTTGATGGAGATGATACTCAGCCATGGGTGTTGTCTTCTTGGTTGGTTTTTGATGTTGTGGTGATGAGGCATGAAGATGATTGAGTTTGAGTGCTTAATAAAAAGGATGGGTCTTAACAACTTCATGAAATATTCGGCCATGGTGCTAAAATGTTGTATTGTGTTTAAACTTAGAATTTTTAGTTATATGGATGTGTTAAGTTGCTTGAAATGTTACATTAATTTGAACTCATCACCAAGTTCTTTAGGCAACCCATGTTAAAAATTTCGGTATTGAGATGTCTAGAACTTTCGGCCATAGTAGCTATGGAGAAATAAGGTTTTTGTTTCTTGTTAAATTGGATGTATCTTGTTGTATGAGTGCTTGAACAAACTATGATTAAATAGTTGCATAGATTCAAGGTGGGAAGAATTGGCTATTATGCTTGATACTAATGCCGAATATGAGAATGTTGTACTTGAAAAATGTAGGTGAACATGACAAGTGTATTTGGCTTAGGGCATAAAGGATATGAAAATTTGGTATTTATTTTTTATTGTGTGTGTATGACCATGGATAATTGGCTGCACAAATATTATAAATACATAATGTATGTTAAATTTATTAAGCTACAAAACATTATACATGTTCGGCCAAGGTAAATTATTTGAGTAAAGTATATCTTGATGGTACATTTCGGCTAGTATAAAATGTATATGGATGTCGTATGACTATGTTTAATTTGGGAAGTAAATTGTTTGATTTAGCTCAAGAGCCTAGAGGATCAAAGTTGGATAAGGGAAAGGAAAAAGTGATCGAATAGCCGTCGAAATCGTTCGACAACATCCGAGGTAAGTTTTCGAGTAATGGAACTTAGTTTATGATTTGTTTAAGTCATGACAAATAAGCATAACAAATAAACGGTGATATAATGATTCTATTTGAGTTATATATATTGAGGTAATTAGTTCATACTTATGACGGGCAGCCGAATGCGTATAGAGATTATGTTATAAAGCAAATCAAAATCATGCTCTTTGTATGTGGCTATTGAGCCGAAAATGGTAATGGTTGATAAGTGTCTTGTGTTTGAATTCTGGTTATGAAAATGAAATATAGATGTGTCATGATTTATTGATATATGTGCTTGATTATTCGGATGATATCCGGGCTAAGTCCCGAAGGCATTTGTGCCAGTTCCTATGCCCGGGCTAAGTCCCGAAGGCATTTGTGCTAGTGACTATATCCGGGCTAAGTCCCGAAGGCATTCATGCTAGTGACTATAACCGGGCTAAGACCCGAAGGCATTTGCGCGAGTTGCTATATCCGGCTAAATCCCGAAGATACTTGGGTTTGGAAGCGAGCGATCTTGCTATAATAATTTCAATTAATATGCTCATAAAATACAAACGATAAGGTATGTTTCGTATATGCATCAGAAAGGTTGATTCCTTTCAAATAGTACTTGCTCAATTGATTAACGAGCTTCCGGCCTCTAGTTAGGTTTGATACCCTGTGTATGAATATATTGGTTGAAGCGTGAAGAAATTATGATTTTGAGAATGTGCATATATGAAATTATTCATTTAGTCATATGAACGCTATACTTTAGTCGTAATTAATTTCGTTACTCAAAACTTACTAAGCATTAAATGCTTATTCCGTTTCTTTAATTCTCTGTTTTATAGATTTTTGTTTGTCAGCTATCGAACTCGGGATTTTCAAGTCGAAGTCGTCCACACTATCTAAGCCCTTTTGGTACTCTTTTAGTTAAACGTTGATAATGGCATGTATAGGACTAACCTTTGTTGTTAATCAAGTACCTTTGGTAATGTGAATATATTCGGATAGCCATGCGAAAATGGCTTAAATATTTTGAGCATAGTATTAAAATCATTATATATATATATATGGTTATTGAGAGGTGTGGAAATGCTTGGAAATGATTAGCCATTGGAATGGTTAATCACGATCATATTTGGTGCTATGTATGTCCAATGGCTAGTTGAATCATGGAAACTATGAAATAGGTGAAATTTACCTTAAAATAGATGCTGACAGCGGCAGTGATGTGAGTTTGAAAATCACTAAAAATAGTAGAAATGTAATTAAATAATGAATAAATTATGTAATCGAACCTTGATGAGTCTATTTTCATATGGAAGAAGTAAAACGACCATATGAGCCGTATTTTATGAGATGTTTAAGTTTTCGTGAAATAGGGCTAGAGCGATTACTAGATCCCCTATTCTGACTTTGAAAATTTACCATAACTTAACCAGAGACAATTAGAGGTCATTCGTTATATGAATAGATTCCTTTTTGAGTCTAGTTTCATTAGAAACAAACGGCATAAGTATTGAAGCTCTGTACAGGGAGATATCTAAGTCGTAATACATGAAGGTCAGAGTAGTCAAACCCTGAAACAGGGGAGACTTTAACTAATAAACTGTACTAATTGGCCCGACCAAAATTCTAGAAAAAAATTTGTAGATGGATATATGAGTCTAGTTTCAGAAAAAATTTATGGAATCAGTTTTAGAGTTTTGGAACTCGAGATATGATTTTTAAGGTGACAGTGACGCAGTTAGCCAGCTTGTCTGGAAATGTTAAAATGAACTGTGTAAATCAATGAATTAAGTTCGTTAACACCTCGTGTTCGACTCCGGCAACGGTCTCGGGTGCGGGGCGTTACAGGCGCCAAATCTTTAGGGCAAACACAATCGTAGCTAACTCAAGATCATGTGTCGGATAGTTCTTTTCATGTGGCTTCAACTGCCTCGAAGCATAAGCAATGACTTTGCCTTCTTGCATTAAAACACATCCCAGACCAATTAATGAAGCATCACTGTAGATCAGAAATTCTTTACCTGATTCGGGTTGTATTCAAACTGAAGCTTCAGTCAACAGAGTTTTCAACTGATCAAAACTATTCTGACACTTTTCGAACCACTCAAACTTCACATCTTTCTGAAGCAATTTTGTCAACGGTGTCACAATCATCGAATAGCCTTTTACAAATCTTCTATAATAACCAGTAAGTCCCAGAAAACTACAGACTTCAGAGATAGTCCTTGGAGGTTTCCAATCCAAAATAGCTAAAATTTTGCTCGGATAAACTCAGATACCAGAGGCTGATACAATATGACCCAGAAAACCAACTTCTCACAACCAGAATTAACATTTACTGAACTTCACATACAACTGTTTATCTCGTAGAATCTGTAGCACTAATCTCAAATGCTCAGCATGTTTGGATTCATCACATGAATAAATCAATATGTCATCAATGAATACAACAACAAATTGATCTAAATACGGTCTAAAAATTCTATTCATCAAATCCATAAAGATAGTAGGTACGTTAATCAATCCGAAAGGCATAACTAAGAATTCATAGTGGTCGTACCTTGTTCGGAGAGTAGTTTTCGAAATGTCTGAGTCTTTCACTCACAACTGATAATAGCCTAATCTTAAATCAATTTTCAAAAACACAGTAGCTCCTTTCAACTGATCAAACAAATCATCAATTTGAGGTAGAGGATACTTATTTTTTATAGTCATTTTGTTCAACTGATGATAATCCATACACGTTCTCATCGTACCATCTTCCTTTTTCACGAATAAAACCGGAGTAGCCAAGGTGAAAAACTCGGTCTAGCAAATCCTCTATCGATTAATTCTTGCAACTGTAACTTTAATTCTTTCAATTCAGTCGGAGCCATTCTATATAGAGCTATCGAAATAGGAGTAGTACTAGGTACCAATTCAATGCCATATTCAACTTCTCTAACCTCAGGTAATCCCGGAAGTTCTTCAGGAAATACATCAGGGAACTCACATACAATAGGCACTGATTCAACTTTCTTTCCTAACACTCTCGAATCAATCACATATGCAAAATTAGCTTCACGACCATTTCTCATCATACTCAAAGCTTTCATCGAAGATATTATAGCAGGCAATCCATTCAAATCACTAGATTCAATTCTAACTATTTCATCATTTTTGCATCTCAAATCAATAATTTTTCATTTGCAGTTCACAACAGCATCATGCAAAGTTAACCAATTCATACCCAGAATTATATCAAATTCATCAAAAGGTAACAACATCATATTTTCTAATCTTATCGAATGGTGGTCTACTTAACTAAATCAGATTCATTGGTGGCATAATAGGAGTTTGAGGGGAATTAACCGGGGGTGGAGGTTGTTGTATAGCAGATTGGTTCTAATATATTGGCTAAACCAATCGTTCATCATCTTATAGAAGGCTTGTCTAGCCTCACCATCACGGCTGCTCGTAGTCAGTCGAAAATCAAATGGCGTCGTGCCTTGCGTGGGATCAGGCACATTACTTTTGACATCATCTGCTATGGCTCGATCGGGATCCATTTTTTATATAAAAGCACATTTCAATGTCAGGATTCATCACACTATCGCAATTCATAAATATGGCATGTATAGCTAGACTCACATACGCTATGGTAGTCCAAGAACCGACTAAACCATAGCTCTGATATCAGTAAAATGTAACACCCCTAACCCATATCCATCACCGAACTTGGGTTAAAGGTGTTATCAAATGAAACAGAACATTTAACTTTCATTTCATAATCATCAATGCATCAGAGATCAACATCAATATAGAGTCCCTTATATAGGTCATCGAGACCTTAAACATGCTTTAGAAAGGGGTCGGGACTAAACTGAACACATACAAAATTTTTCCAAAATTTAAACATTTTTCAAACATGTACAGGTTACACGCCCGTGTGAACAGGCCGTGCGCCTCGCATGGTATTAGACACTCCCGTGCGTCTAGGCCGTGTCAAAACAAGACATACATACTGACTTGATCACACAGCCACAAGACACGCCTGTGTACCTTGGCCGTGGTCGAGTCTGAATTGGTTCACAAGGCTAGCCATACGCCCGTGTGCCTTGGCCGTGCTCGAGCCTGACTTATAATTGTAAGATACCCCAAGGGAAACACAACCGTGTAACATAGCCATGTGTCGCACACGGCTAAGACACACGCCCGTGTCTCTGCCCATGTGGACAAAAATAGGCCATTTGAATAGCCAACTTGCCACCCCCAATTGGGTCAAACCTACAAGTAAGAAAACAAGCATTCATATCATATATTAGTCACCCAAATCCATACTCATAAACTTTACTAATCTATGTCCAAACATATGTCAAAAGCATATCAAGCATTTCTTTCCATACATCATTCAATCTCATGCTAAAACTTACCAAAATTCATTTCTTTTGTCCAACCAAAACATACCATATTTACACATAAGTATCACATACCATAAGCCATTATCAACTATGAGTTCATACACAAACTAGACAAACCACATTTTCAAGTAGCCTATACATGCCATACTTTAATATATACATTTTCAAGTACCAAAATGAAGTTCGATAGTGTGGTGATGATCCTCAACGATCCCTGAGCTCATAGTAGCTTCAATATCTATAACACAATGCAAACACACACAAAGTAAGCGTTCAAAAGCTTAGTAAGCTCATACCTAAAATGTTAAACAGTATATAAAATATGAAACATCAATACATAAGTATTATACTTTCTCAAATCTTCTATCAATTCTATTCCAACACAATTCATATGTTCATACCAATTCAACAAACTTCACATGCATAATATCATCTACCACATAGGTATCGTACATACCTAAACCTTCCGTACTTATTAAGACTTTCTATGAATTACTATTGCTTCAAACATATGCACACTTAGTGTTTTAAAGGTTAGCTGAAGCTAGAACAATTCCACACACTTAGTGCCATCTGAATTAACCTAAACTATCTCGGTATCGCACACTTAGTGCCTCATACAGCCGAAGCTACACCATTTTGCACACTTAGTGCTATTTATAGTCGAAGCTATTTTCAATCGCACACCTAATGCCAAATGCAGTTGATTTATTATCGTATTCAATACATAATCAAATCTATACACTATTTATGTATAATTTAAGCATCAAAAATATACCTGTAACATCATTTATCACGTACGAACTTACCTCGTACTCGAAATTGTCGATTTGAACCGTCTACTCGATTATGTTCGACTTTCCTCAGTCTAAATCCGAATTCCTCTTTTCTTGATCTATATGTATTCAAAATTAACCCTTTTTATTCACTAAATCATTCAAACCAACCCATAAACACATAATTAGGGCATTTTGCAAACTACCCACACTTTAGACCCTAAATCACAAAATCACAAGATCACAAAATACACATAATTTGCTTGTACACAAGCTTAGCTGAATTCTCCTAGTACTCATACTAGTCCACACATTTCATTTATTTCACATTTTAGTCCTTCAATTTACCATTTTCACAATTTAGCCCATTTTACTCCAATTCATCAAAAATCCAAAGACAAAATATACTAACCCAATACATATCTTTCATTTTTCAGCCATTAACATTACAAAACTCATAATTTCATCAATGGCTCAACTCAAATTCATTAACAAAATCAGAAATTAGGGCATGGGCTTGATAAAATACAGTGGAACAATTTAAAAAACGTAGAAATTATCAAAAACGGAACAAAATTCATACCTCAATTGAGCTTTTGCATAGCCGAACCCTAGATTACCATTATGCCCTTAATTAATAAACATTTAAATCATTAACATATAAGGTTATTAATGTCCACTCATACTTATAATGGTCAAATATCAGCATAGGGACCTTTCATTTACAAAGACATATCAAATAGGCACTTTAACAATTAGAAGGTCACTTTTACAATTTATGCGATTAGGTCTTTTTATCAAATTAAGCACACAAACAATTAAATTTTCATACGTAACTTTCACACACGCTACTTCACATATCATAAGCATAGAAAATAATATTAAAACATTTCTCTAACGCAAATTTGTGGTTCTGAAACCACAGTTCTAACTAGGGTCAAAACTGGACTGTTACACCCCAAATATGAATTCCAAGCTTAGAAATGACATCACATATTTTCTGGCAATTGAAGGATATGCAAGTGAATACTTGGCAGAATATCCGTAGCACTCTAGGCATAGATGTTGCAAGTTGTACAGAGAAGAACATTAATTGTAGTTATTAATCCAGAGTTCTGCAGACATATAGTAGCTTTGATTTCTAGCTTAAGATCTAGCTATCGAAAAAGGCAGGTTACAGTAGTGACTCTCTGAGTAGTTGATTAGACAACATTTTACCATGGCATTATTTTTATATGAACATTTCACCTGAATAATTCTAGCCTGATTCATTCAACGACAGAAATACTTCTACTTTTCTCTGTGATTTGCCACAACATTTTATTTGCCATATCATTTTTTTGTTTTTAGCATTTGATTTCATTAATTCGTTATACAACATCTTATTCAACTTGAGAGTATTTCATGCTTTTTAGTATAGTCAATAGGATTATAATAACTTAATTTTTTACAAAATTTTGATCTCTATGGAGACGATACTTACTTATCAATCTATTACATGAATGACATGTACACTTGCACAATTGCATTAGTTATTTACATGCAACAAATATGAAGGAATATGAGATTGGAATATATAAGTGTAACTATACCATGACTTGTGTCCAATCTAGATATAAAGGATAAAAGGATATAATACATGAAAAGTTTATCACAGAAAGGTTATGTCAAATCAAGACTTCTTGTAACATGGGTAGCAATGATGCATTGTTAGATGCCATTCATTGCTTATAATATTAGAAATGTTTTAATACTACTACCAACATTACAAGAACCTATAAGGTCACACCCGATGGTTAAAGGGAACAAACTTCACACCAATATAATTGGCGTATACCTTCCTACATACAACTATGACGAATTCTTATCATTGGCGTATAAGTATCACCTAACGGATAGCTTCGCCTAGTGAACAATATTGCCCGACGAACAGTATCGCCTGACAAACAATATTACCTAGTGGATATGGTTTGAAACTTCTTTCTAGAGATAATATTTACGAAAGTCAGTCTTCTTTTGGAAAGAATATAATTTCAATATCTTCCATGAATTTCTATAAAAAGTAAAAGGGGAATTATTCCAAATTAGTATATGATATTAATAAAAGGTAGATAATATTTGATCGCGTGGGAGTGAATATGTAAGGAAAATTTCAAAGGGTCTATCATTCAGTGTTTTGCATTCTCTCTAAAAAGAGTTCAAGGAGTTTTTGTTGTTCATGTAACTGGGTGGACTATGTAAAGGCCGAGACATTTTTGTTGCAGCTTAGATTGACATCACGCAAAGGAATCCAACCAAAAGCTGTAACACCCCTTACCCGAGACCATCGTCGGAGTCAAGTACGAGGGGTTACCAGACTTATCTTACCTGTTTGGGGCATAAAAAAATTTACTTAAAAAAAATTAATTCGCTCACATTCATCCAATAAATCCATAAAAAGAACCCTCGAGGCCTTAAAACATGCAATTGGAATGGTTCGGGACCAAACTGGAACATTAAAAATTTTCTGATTACTTACACAAATCAAAACAATTTATTTCACTATTCATAATAAAACTGTCTATCAACATAACAGTTACTAAATCAATTATAACTCGAGTTACAAAACTCGAAATTTAAACCGTAAAATTTCCCTGAAACTAAATTCATATATCTTCTTACTATAAGTTTTCTAGAATTTTTGGTTTGGCCAATTAGTATAGTTTATTCATTAAATGTTCCCCTATTTCGCAGTTTCGTAGACCTGACCTTTCTTCAATAGAAATTGATTATCTCATTATACAAATATCGAATGATGTTTCTGTTTGTTTCTAATGAAAATAGACTCAATAAGGAATCTAGAAATATAAACTTTGACTTATAATTATTTTTGTAAAATTTCTAGTGATTTTCCAAAGTTGGAACAGGGGATCACAAAGTCACTCTGAACCAGTCTTACAGAAATTTAAATATCTCAGAATATATATTCTTTTGCTTGCTCTACTCCTTGTATATGAAAATAGACTCAATAAGCTTTAATTATATATCTCATTCACCGTTTAATTCCATTTCTACAACTTTTAGTGATTTTTCAAAACCACGTCACTGCTGCTATTTCCTAACTGTTCCATGGCCAACTCTTACTCTTTCATAATTTCTTTGCATCAAACCTCATTTAGGCATACATAATACCAAAACATGTTCATATTTAGCTATATCATAAGCTAATCATTACCAAGTATTCACATGCCATTCTTAAATCATATCATAAGGACATACACAGAAAATAGCCAAGTCCCTATACATGCCGTAACTTAAAGTATTTCTGGTCACAAAATACCGAGATAACTCGTTGATAGTGTGAGGCGATCACTGATGTCCTTAAGATTTTTCGAGTTGGCTTTGCGATGCTATAAAACGAGAGAAAAGAAAGGGAGTAAGCATAAAGCTTCGTAAGTTTGCATGTAAATAAATAACAACATTCTAAATGAATTATCAAGATAACCTAAACCTTTCGAACATGGACTTATCTTACCTTCCCTGTGGTACATTCTTTAAATTTTCCGTTGAACCACTTGGAATACTAAGGATACACGGCTATCTTTCCTGTTTAAACTTACCATTGCCATGGTCTTACGTAGTATCCTCGCCTTATCAACTCACCATTGTCATGCCTTGGCATGGTCTTACATGGGATCTTTGACTTATAGTAGTTCATCAATGCCATGTCTTGACAGTGTCTTACATCATTTCCTTGCCTTGTAGAACTTACCAATGCCATGCCTTGGCATGGTCTTACTTGGTATCCTTAAACCCTAATGTCATGACATTTGTATCCTATACATTTCTAAGGTTCAACCGGGACTTTTAAGTATCATTTCTCCGTCAATTCCTGCCTGAATCATCAAGGAATAAATTTACAAAATATATATAGATGCTAAAAAATAACATCATTAATTATAAATAATAAAACATTTCATTTATTTACCTCAAACTTACCTCGATACAAAATAGATCAAATATTTTGATTTAGTCCTCAACCTTTTTCTTTCCTCAATCTAACCCCGAATTTTGTTCTTCTTGATCTATAATAGCAAATTTAACTTATTTAATATTCACATTATCAAAACAGTCCTTAACTCTAACTTTGGCAAAATTATGATTTTGCCCTTAAACTTTTGCATATTTACACTTTTTCCCCATGGATAAAAAATGAAACTTTATCCCTAATTCTTATGTTTTATGACATGTTGATCATTTATTTACCTACAGCAACATCAAATTCCCACTCTAACATGTACTTATGACCATTAGGTATTTTTACCGATTATGTCGTTTTACTCGTTTTCGCTTAAAATAGCTTAGCTCAAGTCGTTTAACATAATTTCAAGCTTTATATTCTACCATAAAACATCAAAATAAACATATTTCACCTATGGGTATTTTTCCAAATATGAACCCTAGGTTAAAGTACTGCTAGAATAAGCTAAATTAAGTTACTGGGACATCAAAAACATAAAGAACATTAAAAATGAGGCTTGGAATCACTCACTATGAAGCTTGGAAGCTTGAAAAAACCATAGATATGAAGAGCCCTTGAAATTTTGGCCTAATGAAGAAGATGGGCACATTTTGCCATCTTTTTCCCTTTTTTAATCATTGAATTACCAAATGACTAAAATACCCTTCATTAAAACTTTAGTTATTTTTATCTATGTATGTCCATTTTTGTCCATGAAAACCTAATGGTCTAATTACCATTTAAGGACCTCTACTTCAATTATACTTTTAATTTAATCCTTTAGCATCTAAAACTCATATTTATCAACTTTTGCAATTAAGCCCTAGTAGGCAAATTAAGCATGCTATCTATAAAATTTTCCATCGATACTCTAACACTTGCATCTAATCACTCAGTAAATTATAAAAATTAATCGGAATAAACTTTTCTATCTCGAATTCATGGTTTTGCAACCACTGTTCCGTTTAGTCCTTATTTTGGGATGTTACATTTCTCCCCCCTTTACGGATTTTCGTCCTCGAAAATCTTACCTATGAAAAGATTTGGATACTGTTTTCACATAACCTCTTCAGGCTCCCATGTAGCCTCGTCTACCCCATGCCTATTCCATAACACTTTCACAAGTGCAATACTTTTGTTCCTTAGTTTCTTGACCTCTCAAGCTAAAATCTTTATTGTTTCTTCACGATAAGTCATATCTTGCTAAATCTCAACCTCTGTCTGTGAAATCACATGTGAAGGATCAGAACGGTAAAGATGTAACATGGACACATGGAACACATCATGAATCTTCTCTAACTCTGGTGGCAAAGCTAACCCATATGTTAATGGTCTAACTCTTCCAGTCACCTCAAACGTTCAATAAAATGTGGACTTAAATTGCCTTTCTTGCCAAATCTAAAGACTTTCTTCCACGGGGATACTTTCAAGAACACTTTGTCACCAACTTGATACTCAATCTCTTTTCTTTTCAAGTCTACATAAGACTTCTGTCTATCTAAAGTTACTTTCAAGAATCTCTGATAACTTTCACTTTCACTTTCTCTTTATTTTCTTTAACTAAATCAACCCCGTAAATCTGATTTTCTTTAAGCTCTGTCCAATACAAAGGTGTGCGACATTTACGTCCATACAAAGCTTCATAAGGTGCCATTTTCAAACTCGATTGGTAACTGTTATTATAAACAAACTCTACCAATGGCAAATATTTCTCCCAACTACCTTGAAATTCTAAGACATAACATCTGAGCATATCCTCAAGTATCTGAATAACTCTCTCAGACTGAACATCAGTCTGAGGATGGAAAGCTGTACTAAAACTCAACTTTGTGCCCAAAGCTTCCAGTAACTTATTCCAAACTCGCGAAGTGAATCTCGGGTCTCTATCTGAAATAATCGATAACGGTACTCCATGTAGTCTGACTATCTCTAAAATATACAACTCGGCCAACTTGTCAAGTGAATAATCCATACGAACTGGAATAAAATGAGCTGAATTCATTAGCTTATCAATCACAACCCATACTACACCTTTTTTTCTCAGTGACAACGGCAATCCTGTCACAAAATCCATGGCAACTCAGTGCCATTTCCACTCAGGAACTAACATAGGCTACAATAAACCTGAAGGAACTTGAAGTTTAGCTTTTACCTACTGACAGATCAAACATCTAAAAACAAACTCTGAGATATCTGTCTTCTTTCCTACCTACCAATACATTTTCTTCAAACCATTATACATTTTTGTACTACTTGGATGAATAGACAAAGAACTACTATGTGCTTCCTCTAAAATCTTTCGAATAAGCTCATCATTTTTGGTACACATATCTAATTTTTGAACATTAAACAACCGTCAGAACTGATCTAAAAATCTGACTCTATACCCGACTCACACTGAGCTCTTTTGGCTTGCAACTCACTGTAATGTTTCTAAACTTCACAAATTTCTTCAACAAACATTAGCTTAGCTTTTAATTCGGCTAAGATAGAGCCATCATCTAATAAGGCTAAAGTAGTGGTTAAATCTCTTAATGCAAATAAAGATTTTCTACTCAAAGCATCAGCAACTACGTTTGCCTTACCCGGGTGATAATCGATCACTAGTTCGCAATCTTTAATAACTCTAGCCATCTTCTTTGCCTCAAGTTCAAATCTTTCTGAGTCATCAAGTATTTCAAACTTTTATGATGTCTCTAGATTTTCAATGCAAATACAATGGTAGCTAATTCTAAATCATGTATCGGATAATTTTTCTCATGTGGCTTTATCTGTCTAGAGCATAAGCAATTGCCTTTCCTTCCGGCATAAGTACACAGCCTAATCCATTCAAGAACGCATCATTGTAAATTACAAACTCTTTACCCAGTTCTTGTTGTACTAAGATAAGAGCTTCAGTCAACAATTCCTTTAACTTATCAAAACTCTACTGACACTTTTCAGTCCATTCAAACTTGACATCTTTCTGTATCAATCTTGTTAATGGAGTAGCTATCATGGAAAATCCCTCTACAAATCGTCTATAATAACCTGCGAGACTAAGAAAACTTCTAACCTCTGATACATTCCTAGGAGGCCTCCAATCAACAATGGCTGAAATCTTGCTCGGATCAACTCTAATAATTTGACCTGAGACTATATGATAAACCGTAATTTATACATATTTTTGTCCCATGCTTAGCACATTTATGGATGGTTTCTCCTTAGAATTGGTGAATTCGATGCCCTAATCCTTTAATTTCATGTTTTATACTTAGGTGAGAATAGGAGAGTAAAAAGAGCAAGAAACAGGCAAAAAACAGAGAAAATAGACTCGCGTGGGAAATCAAGACAGCCTGGACTTTCTCACACGGGCGTGTCCCTTTGGCAGGATTGAAGCACGACTTACACGGGTATACTACATGCTCGTGCCTGTTCAATAGCCTTGACCACGGGTTGGAGTAATCACGCACGGGTGTGTCCTCGTCGAGCCCAAGTATAACCCTATTCGAAAAAGGCCAATTTTTGGGGCTATTAGGCATTGTAAAGCCTATTTAAACACCTGAGGAGACACTTAGTAGGGGAACACATAATAGGAAACAAGGAATTACTCAAGGAAAGCCGATTGATCCATCTTAGAAATCGGATTCATCATCAAGACTAAAGTTCTCCGTTCAAGTTCCTTAAGGAGTTTTGGGTTTTCTTATGTTTTGTTATCTTTATGCTTTTTAGATGTTTTCCTTCATAAGTATGAACTAAAACCCTAAATACCTAAGGGGAATGAAACCTAAGACTAATCTTGTTATTATTGTCCAAATTGTATGATAAATATTTGACTTGTTCTTAATTCTTGTTTTGATATTCCAGGATATTGATTAAAGTTAACGCTCTTATTCAGAGGAGGAATAGACCCTGTCTAAGAGTAAATTTGTCGTAATTAAGTGGAGTTGATTGTGCGCCTAGAGATAGGGTGATAAAATTTTGTCGGATTAGGGTGAAACCTAATAAGGGAATCCATAGATCGAGTTAATGCAATTCTAGGGTGTTAATTAGAAAGAGATTTCAATTATTCAACCTAGGGTTAGACATTATTAGTCTCGAGAGAGATAATAATATAACTTAGGGATTTCTATGGATCAAGTCAAATGAATAAATCGTCTAATTCAGAGTCAAATAACAAGTGAAGTTTAGGTGGATTTTTCCTTAGGTATTGTCTCAATCAATCGAATTTTCCTAAAAGTATTTTCCCAAGTTTTCTTTCTTTGCATTCTTATTTAGTAATTAGTTTAGATAACCAAATCTCTTAATTTTTAGGCTAGATAATAAAAAGAAAGTAAATACTAGTACTCGTAGTTCCTTTGGGTTTGACAATCTGGTCTTGCTGAACTATACTACTGTCTGATAGGTACACTTGCCTTAATCGTGATAATAAGTTAGCCTTAAGAACGATTCATTTATAAATTTTTAAAACCTATTACGAATATCAAGCATCAAGTTTTTAGCGCCGTTGCTGGGGAACTAGGATATTAGGAACACTCGCTTTTTATTACTTTAGCCATTTTACTTTTATTGCAATTTAAATTTTTATTTTCTTTTCTAATTATTCATTTATTTTCTTTTGACAGGTTTTTCTAGTTTATGACCAGAAGAAGCCCATCAGGACCATTACTGTTTGATACTGAGATCGATCGCACAATTTGTAGAAACCGAAGAGAAATAAGGCGAAGCTTACGATACACAGAAGAGCAAGAGGATGCTACTTCAACCATAACTGAGGAGATGGCTGAAAACCAAGAAAATTCGCTACCTCTTGCGATTGCTGCTAATCAGAATCCTGCTCTGCGCACTATGTATGATTATGCTAAACCTTCCTTAACAAGAACTGAATCGAGCATAGTTAGACCTACTGTAACTGTAAATACTTTTGAACTGAAACCTAACACAATTCAAATGATACAGTAGTTTGTTCAGTTTGATGGTTTGCAGGACGAAGATCCCAACGCTCACTTGGCAAACTTTTTGAAACTATGTGATACATTTAAAATTATTGGTGTTTTTGATAATGCCATTCGCCTTCGGTTATTCCCTTTTTCATTGAGAAACAAAGCTAAACAGTGGTTGAATTCGTTACCACAGGGTCAATCACTACTTAGGAACAAATGACCAAAAAGTTTTTATTAAAATATTTTTCGCCGGCTAAAACGGCTAAATTACGTAATGATATCTCTTCTTTTGTGCAGACGGATTTAGAAACACTCTACGATGCATGGGAGAGATACAAGGACCTCTTGAGTACATGCCCTCACCATGGGTTACCATTCTGGCTACATGTTCAAACCTTTCATAATGGCCTGAATCCTTCGACTCGACAAATGGTTGGCGTAGCTGCTAGCGGAACCATCAATAATAAGAAACCTGAAGATGCCTATGAATTTATAGAGGAGACGTCACTGAATAACTATCAGTGGTAAGTCATGAGGACAAAGCCAACGAAAACAGTCGGTGTTTATAACGTCGATTCGGTCACCATGCTCTCTAATTAGGTAGTACTCTTGAATAAGAAAATTGATGGTTTTCTTAGTTCTTCACAGGTTCACCCAGTAATGCAATGCGAAGCAAGTGGAGGTGGATCAAGCAATTCAGAATACTCACCTTATGGCCACAACATGGAGAACGATCAGTTAAATTACATGGGTAATAATCCTCGATCTCAAAATAATCCTTATAGTAATACTTACAATGTAGGTTGAAGGAACCACCCAAATCTTTCATGGGAAGGCCAAGGAAATCAGAGACCACCACCCCCTCCAGGCTTTCAACAACCACCGTACTAGTAGGACAAAAAGCCGAACCTTGAGGATATGCTAAACAAATTCATCTTGGTGTCAGAAAATCATTTTTAGAATATTGAGACGGCACTCAAAAATCAACAAGCATTAATCCAGTGACTCGAAACTTAGATTGGACAGCTCGCCAAGTTGATTTTCGAACGACCACAAGGTAGCTTGCCAAGCAACACTAAATCCAACCCAAGAGAGCAACTCAACGCGATTGCCATTCAAGATGAGGAAGGGTTAGTTGCAGAACCAAGGCCAAAAATTGTGGTAAGCAAAGGTAAGGATGAGGTAGGCCACAATGACCCAAAGCTGGTAAGTAAGAATATAAACCTCGTGTGCCATACCCAAACGCGACAAGGAAAGACCCCGTGGAAGAATAATTCGATAAATTCCTTAAATTATTAAAAAAATTACATAGTAACTTACTGTTTATTGAAGCTCTTTCGCAGATGCCAAACGTAGTCAAATTCTTAAAGGAAGTTTTAACAAATAAGCGAAAGTTGGATGAGGCGTCGCATGTGGAGTTGAATGTAGTTTACTCAGCCATTCTACAAAATAAGCTACCCAACAAATTGAAAGGTCTAGGGAGTTTTACGATTCCTTGTTTAATTGGTAGTTTAGATGTTCATAATGCATTGGCTGACTTAGGGGCAAGCATTAATGTTATGCCTTATAAAATGTTTAAACAGCTAGGTCTTAGGAAACCCAAACAAACTAGGATGAGCATTCAATTGGCTGGTAAAACCATTAGATTTCCTAGGGGTATCATTGAATATGTTCTTGTTAAGATCGATAAATTTATATACCCTGTAGACTTTATTGTTCTAGACATGGAAGAGGATAGTAACGCACCTTTAATTTTAGGACGACCCTTTTTAGCGACTGCTAGAACCATTATTGATTTGGTATAGGTGAACTCACACTTTGTGTGGGAGACGAAACAATCACCCTTTAAGCTCGTAATTCGAGTAACACGTCAAAAATTGAAGGTGGTTGTATAAATCATTCTACTAGTACTGATCATGTGGTGAAACCCTCTATGTAGGAAACAGTTACGAAGAACGCATATGAGCTGTGTTCAAACAAAAACAAAAGACATATCTATGAAGAACGAAGGCTACAAATCGAGGAGCTAGATGAATGGCAGACACAAAAATCGAGAATATCCAATAACCGAAATGGAGCTAGGACGAGCTCAATAGCTCACCAAATTAACTTAAGGTTGGAGATAAAGTACTACTAGATGTAGTAGATCCTCGCATTGCCACTTCTGAACCTAATGAAGAACTTCTTCTTATGGTACTCAGTATTTTCCCATATGGTACAATCGAGGTAATTTATCCCAAATTCGGCAAACAATACTCGTCTTAAACCTTATGTTGATAAAGTTTATAGTAGGGATGAGGAGTGTAAACTCCTCGCACCACCTTGACCATGCAGAAGAAAGGTAAGTCGAGCTTAGACTATAAATAAGTGCTTCTCGGGAGGCAACCCGAGCACAACAGTGTTAATTTCTTTAAATTTTAGTTTTTAACATCTAACATACTAATCAAATCATGAAACGCAGGCTTTCTAAAGACCACACGGCCAGGCACACGGGCGTGTATTAGGCCGTGTGAAAATAGGGCAAGCTTTTTTCCCCAACATGGGATGCGATAAGTTGCCACGGTCGTGCAACATGGCCATGGGTGAAACTGCCAAAACAACACGGGTGTGAGACACGCCCGTGCCTTGAAACTGTGGTTGAAACTGAGAATGTAACACGGGCGTGCGACACACTCGTGCCATCCACCCGTGGTTGACACTGTCAAAATGAACATGGGCGTAGACCTATGTACACGGGCGTAGGAGAAGCGAACGAAGCAAGACAAGGCCGTGTGACACGGTCGTGTACACCTACAGGCCCAAGCAACACGGGCATGGGCCGAATGTCAGCCTCGCCTAAATTTAAAAATCGCGAAACACTCAGGCAAAAATTAGGGCACACGGGCGTGTCCCACGGCCGTGTGCCCCAAAATCTATATAAACCTTTCACTATTCATCATCTCCGTCCCCAAAAATCCCTAACCCTAGCCGCTGCAACTCCACACGCCCTACCCCCGTGCCCGTGTGCCACCTACAACACTGAGTCCGACGCCCCAAGCTCCTTCCTTTTACGTTTGTTTACTCATTTCTCTCTATTTTCTTTAAATATGTTGCTTATTTCATGATTTCTCTACTCTATTGAACTATTTTGAATGAATATTCATAGTTAGAATAATAAAATATTCATGCTCGTTTTATAAAAATTCTGTCATTTTAGTTACTACATTACGCTATACTCTTTCATTTTTCCTTGTTTCCATGAAATTTATGCTTACACACATGCATTCATTCATTATTCGCATAATCCTCTAACTTGATATATTTAGTTGTCTTAGTTTGTATCATCTAGTACGTAAATCTCATGAAATATTCATATTTAGTCTTGATTTTCCATACTATTCTTGGGGCATATTGGTTGAACTTCGATTTTCCAATACATGTACAATGTCGTCCTCACATGGTAAGAAGACCGCTATTCCTGCCTCGAAGAAGAGGAAAGGAGCAGCGTCATCCTCGGGTCCTACAACGGAGATTAGGCACCCATTCCTCCAGGTTCCCTTGAGACCTCAGGAGGAATTATATCAGATATTACGGGCTCGACCCCTAGGTGTGGGCCGCTGCATTGACTAGGCCACGCTCGAACAGATTCAATTAGCTGATGCGATCCGAGCCCTCCTAACGACTGACCCGTGGGGCTCCTCTTTGAGATCATCGAGCCAACGTATCTTGAGTTCACATTGGAACTCTATTTGACGTTCCATCTTTAAACCGTCATGACAAACTTCGACGATCCTGGAACGGTCTAGTTCCACCTTAGTGGTCTAGTATGCCAATTGAGCGTACCCGAGTTTGGGATTGCACTAGAGCTATACACGGAGGAATTCATGGATGATAATGAACTCAACACCCTCCACTGCCACATCCACTACTCCCCCTCAAAATGCTGGACGGACCTCGTCCCTGCCTCGGCCACCTATGATCCTAGCCGCTCCAAGGCATCGGCTTTCCCTCCATCCTTGAGGTATCTACATGGCATGTTCGCTCACACTCTGATGGGGAGACGAGAGAGTACTAGTGTTGTCACCACCCATGATGCCTATTTGGCAAATGGGCACATCATCGACCTCGCCTACTTTATTGCCCTCGCCCTTCGCCACTAGACGGAGTGGCACAGGAGAGGAGTCATCTCTATCGGGCCCTATGTGACTCGACTGGCTCGGCACTTCGGGCTCTTCAACACAGTAGCCCAATCATCCTCCCTCACTCTCATCGGCTAGATGTCCCCACAGGGCATCTCGAGCATGCTAAGTATGAGGATGATCGAGAAAGGATGTGGCACCTACCCTCCTCAGTACCGCCTCATCCAGTCCACCTAGGAGGCAGATTCAGAGGACATTACTGATGATGTCCCTCCACATCATGAGGACCCACCGTCTCAGCCACCACACCCCTCTCGTCCAGTTCATGAGGCGGCTTCATACGCTGACATCTCTGAGCGCCTTACTCGATTCAAGCAGCAGTGTTTTCAGCGTTTCAATAACATTGATGCTACTCTACAGCAGATTTGTCAGCGCTTCTACATCTCATCGCCACCCCCACCTCGCAAACCATCTAGCGATGAAGATGTTTAAAAAATTTTATTTATTATTTTATGTTTTTACTTTTATTCTATTTTAAGACTACTTTTTATTTTTCTTTAAGCTTATTTTTATTAGGTTTAATCATTACTATTTTACAATTTTTAATTTTGGCTATTACGAGTAATTATGCTTCTTTATATTCCCTAAAAAGTTCCTGACTCTATCACAGTTATAAAGAGCTCCAAAGCTCATCATCGTATAGGAACTAAAAACTCCACTGGGAAAGGTTCTCCACGACAGCCATGTCCTACTCGACCACGACCATAGCCACCACCAGATATAATATTCTTTTGGCGTTGGACTTATAGACTAATGAACCTCTACCACCACCGGAGTATCCTCCTCCACTCTCATCATTGCCTTGGCCAATTATTCTCCATAACTCCAATTCAAGGAGTCCATTCATCATTCAGGAAGTTTCACCTCTCTCCCTCTCTTATGATTATATATCTATACTTCTCAATATATATATCTTTGTACATTGAGGGCAATGTACATCTTAAGTGGGGGGTCTTTCATATCATTATTAGAAATCCCTGAATTTTGTCTTATTCTTACGTGAATCACTCATATCACTATTAGAATGAATTTTAATTAATTTATGATTTTTTATTGATATGTCTTGAATTAAAACATAGGAAATTATGCATTGATTGTTTAAACTTTAAGACATTAGGGAATCAAGCATGATGAGTTGATTTTTGAAGAATTAAAAACTTTTATGTTGTTTCCCTAAGTTTAGGTATTATCTTGAGTTGGAATTCACAAGTTTAAACATCAAAAAGCCAAAACTTTTGTGAGATCTTGAGCCTTTATAGCATATTTTATTCCTTTCATGCTCACTTTCATTATGAGTGCGTCAGTTTTGATTTGTTATTCTAGAACTTGCTTGATTATGCATGTCAAGACCACACCATTTGATTTGATATGTCAAGATGATAAAGGCACTTAGATTTAACCCACTCACTCCACAAAAGCCTACCTCCATAATTAACCCTTAGTGAACCCCTTTTGAGCTTAACAAGCCATTAATTGATTTACCCTTAATATTAGCCCATAACCCATTATTCTTGAAATCCCCTAATTTCATCCCTATTTTTGTCGATATTTGATTTGAACAAATTGCTTAGTTATGTTTTGTTCTTCTAACTATTTGACTTGTTCAAAAAAAACAATACTTACATATATATTAGTAGTAATTTGTCATTTTTGAGCTTGAGTGTTAATTCCATATTCTAAGAAGAAGCTCACTTGTATTCAACTAAAAACTAGTTATTTTTCTAGCTAAGTAATTTTTCAATTCAATCTCGATTCTAACATCTTCTTTCAGCTTGTGACCATACCTCCTAACCAAAGCCAGGTTACAGCCCTCTAAAAGACCTTTTTGATTGATGTATCAGCTCAATATATAGTGGTGGAGATTTGATTTCCAAGCAAGCTTATGGTAATAACTTTTCATATTGACTAATGAGTGCTTTAATTGTTGTCCTTAAACACCTTGAGTGATTTGAGTGAATCTTTAGTAAGGATGTTAAACTCTGTGAGATTTTGATCAAAGGTAATCACTTAGATAAGGGGAGACACCTATGTTTTCATGATAAAATGATCAAAGGTAATCACTTTGATGTCCTTTTAGTTGAATTTGTAACACCCCCACACCCGAAACCGTCACCGGAGTCAAGCTTGAGGTATTACTAAACTTATCTTACCTTTTAAACAACTCTAAACCACTTATTTTAAATTTCGGAATAAATTGTTTTTCTGCATCATGGTTGCTTAAAAATTCATTTCTCGAGTTTCAAAACTCAAAATTAAGATCCGTAAATTTTTCATGAAACTAGATTCATATATATATCTACTAAGTTTTTTCTAGAATTTTTGACTTAGCTAATTAGTACAGTTTATTAGTTAAAGTTACCCCTGTTTTAGAATTTGACTGCACTGGCCTCTACTTACTACGAACCATTTTTCTCTCTGTAAAAAAATCATATGACTATACCATTTTTTGTATTAAAACTAGATCCAATAAGAATTCTAACCATATAAAGTACACCACCTAATTGTTTTTTTAAAATTTATGGTGAATTTCTAAAGTTGGAACAGGGGATCCAAAAATCACTCTGGCCCTATTTCACCAAAACTCAGATACCCTATAAAATAAAAAACCTTTACCTGTTTTGCTTATTCCATATGAAAATAGACACAACGAGATTTAATTTCTTATATTATTCACCATCAACCCATGTCTCTACAATTTCTTGTGATTTTTCAAAATCCCGTTATTTCTGATACTTGAATCTGTTTTTAAGTTACTTTCACATTTTTCTTAGTTTTCATGTGATAGTTACTACTTAACCATACATACTATTAAACATGTATATCACCAGCCACACTATTAGCTAATCACTAGCAAGTATTTACACATCATTCATTGATCATATCATATCAAAAGAAACCAAGTTCCTATACATGCCATACACGAAACGAAACGTCTAACTATACCAATGTGATTTCTTCGATAGTGTGATCGGGTCTCCAATGTTTCCTTCGATCCCCGAGTGGCTTGATAAAAACTATAAGAAAAAGAAAATAAAGAGAGTAAGCACTAGGCTTAGTAAGCTTACAAGAAAATAAATTACAACATTCAACATAATGAATAATTATACATAATGTCACCTAGCCTCATAAACCTTCTTTAATTCTCATTTTCTACCTTCTTCTTTACTCACTTACCTTCTTTCTTACCTGACCTTTCACTATTCATAAATATAATGTACCTTCCCTTTTGCTGATAATTCACTGTAATTTAACGTGTACAATGACCCGTTGAACCACTCGGAATACTAAGGATACTAGGGTCGTTCCTGTCTATCAATATCTTGCCAATGCCATGTCTTCGACATGGACTTGCATGAATTATTCCTGTCTCCAATGCCATATTTATATATATATAATATGGGTTTACATGGCTCATTCCTGTCTCCAAAGCCGTATAACTAATATGGACTTACATGGCTCATTTCTGTCCTGCCCTGTCCTGTCAACCCCAATATCCTAACATTCCTAAGGTTCAAACGGGGCTTCCTAATGCTTTTTCTCTGTCACTTCACCTTTAATTCGACTTTAAATATTCAAAGAAAATAAGTATATAAATGCTGGAAATTGACAATAATAATGTAAAGTAAACGAATATTGCATTTATTTACTGTAAACTTACCTCGATACAAAATGTGACTAAACTTTATAATTTAGTCCTTTACTTTTTCTTTTCCCCGATCTACTCCTGAATTTCGCTCTTCTTGATCTATAATAGCAAATTTAACTTATTTAATATTCACATTTATTAAAACAGTCCTTGACCCAAACTTTGGCAAAATTACATTTTTGCCCCTAAACTTTCACATATTTTCACTTTTTCCCCAAGGCTCGTAATTTAAACTTCATCCTATTTTCTTATGTTTTATGACATGCTGATCATTTTTTCCTTCTATGACAACATCAAATTCACACTCTAACATGTACTTATGACTATTAGGTATTTTTACCGATTAAGCCATTTTACTCGTTTTCACTTAAAACAGAGTAGCACAAAGTTGTCTAACATAATTTAAAACCTCATATTCTACCATAAAACATCAAAATAAACACTTTTCACCTATGGGTATTTTACCAAATATGAACCCTAACTTAAATTATTGCTAGCATAAGCCTTATCGAGCTACCGGGACTCCGAAAACATAAAGAACATTAAAAACGGGGCGTGGAATCACTTACTATGGAGCTTGAAAGCTTGAAACAAACCCTAGGTATGGAGAACCCTTGAAATTTCGTGCTAATGAAGAAGATGATGAATTTTGTGTTATTTTTCCCTTTTTATTTCATTTAATATCCAAATGACCAAAATGCCCTTCCTTATTAAACTTTCAAAAATTCCATCCATGTCCTATTTTGTCCATGAACTTAGAAATTGGTCAAATTTTTATCTAAACCCTCCTAATTAATATTCCAAAGCAATTTCATACTAAAAACTTCTAGAATGCAAGTTTTGCAAATTATTCGATTTAGTCCCTAATCTCAACTTAAGCACTTTATGCATAGAATTTCATCACGAAATTTTCACACAATCATGCAATCATATCATGAACCTCAAAATAATAATAAAATAAATTTTTCTACCTTGAATTTGTGGTTTCGCAACCACTATTCTGTTTAGGCCCTATTTCGGGATGTTACATTTCTCCCCCCTTTAGAGATTTTCGTCCCCGAAAATCTTACCTGTGAAGAGATTTGGGTACTATTTTCACATAGCCTCTTCGGGTTCCTATGTAGCCTCGTCTACCCCATGTCTATTCCATAGTACTTTCACAAGTGAAATACTTTTGTTCCTTAATTGCTTTTATACATGCTTGCCTAATGGATTTGATACTTTAATCACAAATTTTGTAGATTCTATAGGCATACTTGTACTAGACATCAATTTCTTGCAAACATATGAATGAGTTGAACCCGGATCAATCAAAGCAATGACATTAATATCATATAGAGAAAATATACACGTAATCACATCGGGGAAGGATGCCTCTTCGTGTGCACGAATAGCATAAGTCCTTGCAGAGGCTCTAACATCTGGTCTCACAGCCGAATCTCTTGAGGTACCTCTGTTACTTGCTCCTACTCCCGGTTGCCTCGGTGATCTGCCTCTACTAGGAGCATTTCTGGATCTAGCACTCTGTGTTATCTCTCGATTAGCCACTTTTGGACATTCTCGTACAAAATGATCTGGAGCACGCATTTATAACAAACATTTTCGCCTACCCGACAAGGACCATAATGAAGTGTACCACATCGTGAACACCTTGATCTACCCTGTCCAACATTACCTACACTCGCAGTTGAGGTGTTCTGAGCCTTCGAATCCTTAAATCTGCTGCGTCTATTCTGACTAGAATACCCGGCTGAGAAACTAGATCTGGTAGAAAACTCCTTTGGTCTTTTGGATGTAGCCTGGAGTGACTTGCTCATCTGTCTCTTCTTTGTATCTTGTGTCTCTGTCCCAACTTTGCCTTTTGTTTTTAACAGCTCCTCTGCCTTACAGGCTCTCTCAACTAAAATAATGAACTCTTTTATTTCTAGGACACCCACTGACAGTCGGATATTATCATTTAACCCATCCTCAAACCTTTTACACATAATAGCCTCTGTGGACAAACATTCTCAAGCATATTTACTAAGCCTGACAAATTCGCGCTCATAATCGGTCACTGTCATAGTACCTTGTTTCAATTCTAGGAATTCCTTTCTCTTATGGTCAATAAACCTCTGACTGATGTACTTTTTACGAAATTCCTCCTGAAAGAAATTCATCTGACTGGTGGCTTTTCTCTTATCACTGTACCTGTGACTAGGGGAGCTTGAGCTACATGGGTAGCCTGAGAATCATGAGGGGGTGGAGGTCTAACTGCCAGATTCATACGAACGAACTCGGCAAACAAATCATTCAAAGCTTGGAAGAGAGCTTCTCGAGTCACTCCTCCCTAATTAACTGTTACTGGCCTATTCTCAGATGGCGTTGCCCCTTCCGCGGGGGCAAGCGCATTACTTTCCACATCATCATCACCAGCTCGCTCGGGATCCATTACTATAAAACAAAATATCTAAAAATCGTCAGGAGTCGTCACACTATCAAAATACAGGTATGGCATGTATAGCTAGACATTTACTCACACTAACTATTCCGAGAACCGAATAAACCTACTCTGATACCAATAAATGTAACACCCCCACGCCCGAAACCATCACCGGAGTCAAGCTTGAGGTGTTACTAAACTTATCTTATCTTTTAAACAACTCTAAACCACTTATTTTAATTTTTGGAATAAACTATTTTTCTGCATCATGGTTTCTTAAAAATTCATTTCTCGAGTTTCAAAACTCAAAATTAAGATCCATAATTTTTTCCTAAAACTAGACTCATATATCTATCTACTAATTGTTTTCTAGAATTTTTGACTTACCCAATTAGTACAGTTTATTAGTTAAAGTTACCCCTGTTTCAGAATTCAACTGCACTGGCCTCTACTTACTATGAACCACTTTTCTCTCTGTAAAAAAATCATATGACTATACCGTTTGTTTCTATTAAAACTAGATTCAATCAGTATTCTAACCATATAAAGTACACCACCTAATCATTTTTTTAAAATTTATGGTGAATTTATAAAGATGGAACAGGGGATCCAGAAATCACTCTGGCCCTATTTCACCAAAACTAAGATACCCTATAAAATACAAAACCTTTACCTGTTTTGCTTATTCCATATGAAAATAGACACAACGAGCTTTAATTTATTATATTATTCACCATCAACCCATGTCTCTAAAATTTCTTGTGATTTTTCAAAATCCGGTTATTTCTGATACTTGAATCTGTTTTTAAGTTACTTTCACATTTTTCTTAGTTTTCATGTGATAGTTACTACTTAATCATACATACTATTAAACATGTATATCATCAGCCACTCTATTAGCTAATCACTAGCAAGTATTTACACATCATTCATTGATCACATCATATCAAAAGAAACCAAGTTCCTATACATGCCATACACAAAACGAAACGTCTAACTATACCAATGTGATTTCTTTGATAGTGTGATCGGGTCTCCGATGTTTCCTTCGATCCCCGAGTGACTTGATAAAAACTATAAGAAAAAGAAAATAAAGAGAGTAAGCACTAGGCTTAGTAAGCTTACAAGAAAATAAATTACAACATTCAACATAATGAATAATTATACATAATGTCACCTAGCCTCATAAACTTTCTTTACTTTTCATTTCCTACCTTCTTCTTTACTCACTTTCGTTCTTTCTTACCTGACCTTTCACTATTCATAAATATAATCTACCTTCCCTTTTGCTGATAATTCACTGTAATTTAACATGTACAATGACCCGTTGAACCACTCGGAATACTAAGGATACTAGGGTCGTTCCTGTCTATCACTATCCTGCCAATGCCATGTCTTCGACATGGACTTACATGAATTATTCCTGTCTCCAATGCCATATATATATGTATATATATAATATGGGCTTACATGGCTCATTCCTGTCTCCAAAGCCATATAACTGATATGGACTTACATGGCTCATTTCTGTCTTGTCCTGTCCTGTCAACCCCAATATCCTAACATTCCTAAGGTTCAACCGAGGCTTCCTAATGCTTTTTCTCTATCACATCGCCTTTAATTCGACTTTAATATTCAAAGAAAATAAGTATATAAATGCTGGAAATTGACAATAATAATGTAAAATAAAAGAATATTGCATTTATTTACTGTAAACTTACCTCGATACAAAATGTGACTAAACTTTACAATTTAGTCCTTTACTTTTTCTTTTCCCTGATCTACTCCCGAATTTTGCTCTTCTTGATCTATAATAGCAAATTTAACTTATTTAATATTCAAATTTATCAAAACAGTCCTTGACCCAAACTTTGGCAAAATTACATTTTTGCCCCTAAACTTTCACATATTTGCACTTTTGTCCCAAGGCTCGTAATTTAAACTTAATCCTATTTTCTTATGTTTTATGACATTCTGATCATTTTTCCCTTCTATGAAAACATCAAATTCACACTCTAACATGTACTTATGACTATTAGGTATTTTTACCGATTAAGCCATTTTACTCGTTTTCACTTTAAACCGAGTAGCACAAGTTGTCTAACATACTTTAAAACCTCATACTCTATCATAAAACGTCAAAATAAACACTTTTCACCTATGGGTATTTTTCCAAATATGATCCCTAACTTAAATTATTGCTAGCATAAGCTTTATCGAGCTACCGGGACTCCAAAAGCGTAAAGAACATTAAAAACGGAGCTTGGAATCACTTACTATGGAGCTTGAAAGCTTGAAACAAACCCTAGCTATGGAGAACCCTTGAAATTTCGTGCAAATGAAGAAGATGATGAATTTTGTGTTATTTTTCCCTTTTTATTTCATTTAATATCCAAATGACCAAAATGCCCTTCCTTATTAAACTTTCAAAAATTCCATCCATGTCCTATTTTGTCCATGAACTTAGGAATTGGTCAAATTGTTATTTAAACCCTCCTAATTAATATTCCAAAGCAATTTCATACTAAAAACTTCTCGAATGCAAGTTTTGCAAATTATTCGATTTAGTTCCTAATCTCAACTTAAGCACTTTATGCATAGAATTTCATCACGAAATTTTCACACAATCATGCAATCATATCATGAACCTCAAAATATTAATAAAATAAATTTTTCTACCTCAAATTTATGGTTTCGCAACCACTGTTCCATTTAGGCCCTATTTCGGGATGTTACAGAATTTTCAATGTATGAGTACTTATGGATTATTATGAGATATAATTGATAGGGATTATAAATTGAGAAGAATTTATTTTGACTATGAGTTGAGGATTTTTGCTTGAGGACAAGAAAATGCTTATGTGTGGGGGTATTTGATAAACCATAATTTATACATATTTTTGTCCCATGCTTAGCACATTTATGGATGGTTTCTCCTTAGAATTGGTGAATTCGATGCTTCTAATCCTTTAATTTCATGTTATATACTTAGGTGAGCTTAGAAGAGCAAAAAGAGCGAGAAACGGGCCGAAAACTGAGAAAATAGACTCACGTGGGAAATCAACACGGTCTGGACTTTCTCACACGGGCGTGTCACACGGCCATGTCCCTTTGACAGGATTGAAGCACGACTTACATGGGTATACTACATGCCCGTGCCTGTTCAACAGCCTTGACCACGGGTTGGAGTAATCGCACACAGGCGTGTCACACGGGTGTGTCCCTGTCGAGCCCAAGTATAACCCTAGTCGGAAAAGGCCAATTTGGAAAAGCCTATATAAACAACTGAGGAGGCACTTAGAAGGGGGACGTAGAGTAGGAAGCATGGAATTCCTCAAGGAAAGCCGATTGATCCATCTTAGAAGTCGAATTCATCATCAAGACTGAAGATCTCCCTTCAAGTTCCTTGAGGAGTTTTGGGTTTTCTTATGTTTTTTTATCTTTATGCTTTTGAGATGTTTTCCTTCATAAGTATGAGCTAAAACCCCTAAATACCTAAGGGGAATGAAACCTAAGACGTATCTTGTTATTATTATCTGAATTGTATGATAAATATTTGACTTGTTCTTAATTATGTGTTCTTAATTCTTGTTTTGATATTCCAAGATATTGATTCAAGTTAACGCTCATATTCAGAGGAGGAATAGACCCTATCTAAGAGTAAATTTGTTGTAATTAAGCGGAGTTGATTGCGTACCTAGAGATAGGATGACAAGATTTTTCCAGATTAGGGTGAAACCTAATAAGGGAATCCATAAATAGAGTTAATGCAATTCTAGGGTGTTAATTAGAAAGAGATTTCAATTATTCAACCTAGGGTTAGACGTTATTAGTCTAGAGAGAGATAATAATATAACTTAGGGATTTCTATGGATCAAGTCAAATGAATAAATCGTCTGATTCAGAGTCAAATAACAAGGGAAGTCTAGGCGGATTTTTCCTTAGGTATTGTCTCAATCAATCGAATTTTCCCAAAAGTGTTTTCCCAAGTTTTCTTTCTGTGTATTCTTAGTTAGTAACTAGTTTAGATAACCAAACCTCTTAATTTTTAAGCTAGATAATAAAAAGGAAGTAAATACTAGTACTCGTAGTTCCTTTGGGTTCGACAATCTGATCTTGCTGAACTATACTACTGTTCGATAGGTACACTTGCCTTAATCTTGATAATAAGTTAGTCTCAAGAATGATTCATTTATAAATTTTTAAAACCTGTTATGAATATCACGCATCACTATATGTCCAAGAAAACCAACTTTCCGTAACCAGAATTCACTTTTGCTAAACTTGGCATAAAGCTGATTATCTCTCAAAGTCCGTAAAACTATTCTCAAATGCTCTAAATGCTCAGTCTTATCATGAGAATAAATCAAGATATCATCAATGAACACACCTACAAATTTATCCAAGTAAGGTCTGAAAATTTGATTCATTAAGTCCATGAAAATGGCAGGAGCATTAGTCAAGCCAAATGGCAGCACAAGGAACACATAATGTCCATACCTAGTCCAAAAAGCAGTCTTCGGAACATTTGACTCTTTAACTTGCACCTGATAATATCTGGATCTCAAATCTATCTTAGATAACATAGTAGCTCCCTTCAATTGATAAAACAAATCATCAATTCTAGGCAGTGGATATGTAACGCCCCAATTTTTGGGAATTCTATGGATGTTGGCAAATTTTAAATTTTTGGTGTTCTATCTACTTGGCGTAGATTTAATCAGGTTAGTGGGCCTCTAGAAGGACCAAGCTTAAGTTAAAACCTGGTAATTTTAATTAGTTTTGATTCCATAGGAAGAAGGGGTTCTGGTTAATTGGGCTTTTAAGTATTAATTGGGTAAAAATTAAACACAAGCAAGCAGGTGGCAAAGTGGCATGTGACGCCACTGGGGAGGCTATAAAGGTGGCGTGTGGATGCTAGGGAGAACCAAGGTTCAAGTCACAATGAAAGCATATTAAGGGAATTATTTTTATGGTTGGAAAGGGTAAGTAATGGAACTCAAGTGAAACACTGTCAGGAGAAGTTTAAATTGCTCAAGGGATTAAGTAAGGAGGGGATAAGGGAGAGGATTTAGGAGTTGATTAGGGAGAGCAGTATTGGCTGAATGGTGGACTCTTGGGGAGCAAGAGTTGGCCGACCAAGGGTTTGCTTAGGGGGCAAATTTCGGCTAGGTTAAATGCCAAGTATAAATTCAGCATTTAGGGGTAAGTGTGTCGATTTCTCTGACCATATTTCCTCCTCCTCTTTTCTTTTCTTTTTCTCTCCATCTATCTTCTCCTCTTATTTTCTCCATAGCCGAATCCTTCTACCACTCTTCCCTACACCACTTCCTTACTATTATTTTTAAGCTTTATAGCCGAATATCACAAAAGCCGAAATCTCGAAGGTTCATATTGTCTGTGCCAAATTCTCCTAGCAAAACCTATTGATCTTTCTTCATCCTTTTTGATCAATTCTTTCTTTTTCTAAACCCCAAACCTCTATCGACAAAGCCACTGCAAAACCCTCACCTTTTCTTCACTGTTGCAAAAAGCCGAAAATGCATAGCCTTAGGGACATAGCCGAATTCTGAGATCTCTAAGGGCTCGACTTTTGTTATCATTTGAGGGGTTAGTTCTGCATCAAAATCGAGAAGAAGTTAATTGGAATCATTGACCGAAGGAACCGGTGCTAAGTTTTCGAACCTAATCTTTATTTTAGGTTTTAAAAAAAGCCGAAACCCCATAAAGGTTAGGGAGGCTGTCGATTTGGGCTTGTAGCTCTAAGGGTTGTTATAATTGTTTTATTTTGGTAATAGTGTGATCTAGAGGTTGCTGATCGAAGGCTAGGACAAGTGGACCGACTGGATCTAAACCTAGTCGTTAATTTCGGCAAAGGTAGGATCACTAGTGCCTAAGGTGTTTTTGGCCGAATATGGTAAGGGGGTTAATATGTAGTTCGTTTTAATAGTTAGATTAAGGTGTTAGTAATCAATTGTAGGCAGTTCGTGTGTGGATCTCGTCAGCATATCGTCCAAACAGGTGTGTAACTGACACTCTTTCATAGTCTAGTTCGGCAAAAGCCGAAAAGCTGAAATGCCGAAAAATTAGTGTTTTGTGGACTTGCGAATGTGCGAATGCTCGTGAGGTAAATCAATTAACTTTTTTGCTAAACTACAATGTTTAGAATGTAGAATGCATGATTTCTGTGCCTTTGATATTTTTGGACTTTATGGGCCAAAATTGGGATAGTGGGCCAACGGGCCCAATTCGGTAAGAACCCTCGGTAAGTGTTTCTGTTAGTTCGTGAAAGGTGGGAATATGCATGAAAACCCTTAAAACTGATAAAATTACTGAAATACCTTTATAGGTGGACAATTTATAGATTTACCCCTAGGAGTAAAATTACTGATATGCCCCTAGGGTTAAGGTTGACCTGAATGCATGTTTGACTATTATTATTTACTGCATGCCATGTTATTATTATCTGATGCATGAGACTGGGATACTGATGGAGGAAGTACTGAAAGTGGCTTGTCCACGTACTGGAGGCTTTGCCTCAACTTACTGATAACTGAACAGCAATGCTGTAACTATGGAGTGTAGGGCTGGGTGGGTTGAGCTATTCCCCACATGGAGTGTAGGGCTGGTACGGGTGAAGTTTAGCGGTTGGTTATAGACTGGGTTGGGCTTGCATACACGAATATGTCTGATCTGTTCTGGAATGGGCCTCTGGGCCATACTGTTATCTGAAAATAGGGCTAAGTCCAGTTTATTGTATTCTAAAAAGGGCTTCGGCCCAATACCCACTGTTTTCTGAATGGGCTTAGGCCCAATGGGCTTGAGCTGACTTGGGCTTTGGATGGATTTTCCTGACTTAGGCTTTGGATGGATTTTCCTTACACACTGAGTTTTCCAAACTCACCCCTTTCTCTTCCATCCTTGCATGTGAGCCCTTGTTGGTGAACTTGGAGCTGGGCGGGATTCAGAGTGGCCACGAAGATTAATTTCTATTTTTTTTAAGTTTCGCATTTATTATTTTGACTATTTTTATTTTGGTTTAAGTTGTAATAAGGCCGCTCTTCTTATTATTTTTATTATTTTGGGTTATTAAATTGGTTAGCTCTAGGGCGCGGTTTATAAAAGTTACTTATTTTCAAAATAACACGATAACCGAGCAAAGCTTCCGTAATGTAAACGTTTTCAAAGGAAATGAATATTTTAAATAGACTTAAACTTAATTAATTATTCGTGGACTAGTAACAGGTTTAAAGTGTGGCAATGGATGTGTGCATGTTTAGGATTGGATCCGTGAAGAGCTTGGTACTTAAGCAGTCCAACAGACTCACCTCCTCTTTTCTGGCTTCCTACCTGGTGCACAGCTTCCATTCACTTTAACTTAAAACAAAACATTCTTCAAACCCTAAGAAAGATTTTTGGATAAAACATAACTTCTTTAGTAACATTCTCTATGTGACACGCTGAATTCGACCGTAATGTCTGGGCTGGGTTTAAGGTGTTGTAGGATACTTGTTCTTAATAGTCACCTTGTTAAGCTGCCGATAATCTATGCACAATCCCATCGAACCATGTTTCTTTTTCACAAAGAGCATTGGTGCACCTTATGGTGAACAACTAGGTCTTGCAAAGCCTTTCTCTATGAGTTCCTACAACTGAACTTTCAGTTCCCCCAATTCTATTGGAGCCATTCTATAAGGACCAATAGAAATGGGTGTTGTACCCAAAACCAATTCAATACCAAACTCAACTTCTCTGATAGGAGGCAAACCTGGTAGTTCTTCTGAAAACACATCAGGAAACTCACATACCACAGTCACTGATTCAATTTTCAACTCTGGATCTTTAGTATTCAACACAAAAGGAAGATAAGCTTCATATCCTTTTCTCAAGTATTTCTGAGCAGACATAACAGAAATCATGGCAATTGAACTATCTGACTCATCTAAATTAACCCAAAGAATTTCACCATTTTCGCATTTCAACTCAATGAATTTCTTTCCACAATTCACTATCACGTCATTCGTAGTCAACCAATCCATACCAAGAATCATATCAAACTCATCAAATGTCAATAGCATGAGATCAGAAGGAAAACAGTAACCTCTAATCATCAAAGGGAAATTTTACATACCTTGTCTACTAATACATACTGACCCAATGGATTCGATACTTTAATCACAAATCTTGTAGACTGTATGGACATGTTCATATTAGGCATCAATTTCATGCAAACATAGGAATTGGTTGAACCCGAATCAATCAAAGAATAACATTAACATCTTGAAGAGAAAATGTACCCATAATTACATCGGGGGAGGATGCCTTTTCACGAGCACGGATAACATAGGTCATTGCAGGTGCTCCAACATCTGGTCTCACTGCTAAATATTTAGATGCACCTCTATCACCCCTATTCCCGAACTTCTCGGAGGTCTGCCTCTAACGGGGGCATTGCCTAATCTTACACTCAGTATTACTTCTCTTTTAAGCATCCCAGGACACTCCTGAATGAAGTGATCTGATGCACCACATCAGAAACGACCAATCATAGTTGCTCGAAATTGACCTGAATGACGTCAACCACATTGAGGACACTCGGTTCTATCAGGCTGAATACTACCAACACTCACAATTGAAGTGGTCTGAGCTTTCTGACTCATAAATCTTCTACCTCTATTTCGGCTAGAATACCCTACTAAAAAATTAGATCTCATAGAGAACTCTCTAGGCCTCTTGGATGTAGACTAAAATGACTTGCTTATCTATCTTTTCTTCTTATCTTGTACCTTAATTTCAGCTTTACCCTTTCCTTTCAGCAACTCCTCTGCCTTACAAGCTCTTTCAACTAAAATAACGAACTCTTTTATTTCTAAAACATCGGCTGACAGTCGAATATCATCACTGAGCCCACCTTCAAATCTCTTGCACATAATAGCTCCAATAAACACACACTCTCCAGCATAATTACTGAGTCTGACAAATTCACATTTATATTCAGTCACTGTCATCTTACCCTGCTTTAGTTCAAGGAATTCTTTTCTTTTCTGGTCGATGAACCTCTGACTAATGTATTTCTTACGGAACTCTTCCTAAAAGAAATCTCAAGTAACTCTCTCTTTCGGTACTATTGACACAAGTGTCTTCTACCAATGGTAGGCCGAGTCTCGTAAAAGTGATACAACGCACTTCATGCACTCTTTAGGTGTGCAGGATTACTTATCAAAGATCCTGATAGTATTGTCAAGCCCAAATTCAGCTTTCTCTGCATCGTCACCTTTAGTAGCCCAAAACTCTTCGGCCCATTGTTTTCTAATTTTATCAACAGGTGGCTTCTCTCTTCTGACTGTTTCTATGACTTGGGAAGCTACATGGGTAGTCTAAGGATCATGAGGGGGTGGAGGTCTAACGGCCAGATTCGTACGAATGAACTCGTCAAACCATTCATTCATAGCTTGGAAGACGGCTTCTGGAGCCTCTCCTCCCTAACTAACTGTAACGAGCTTTCACTACTATCTGGTGGCATCGTGCCTTCTACGGGAGCGAGGGCGTTACTTTCTACATCATCTTCACCAACTCGTTCGGGATCCATAACTATAAAAGAAAAACATTTTAAAATCGTCAGGAGTCGTCACACTATCAAAATGTAAGTATGGCATGTATAGCTAGACTCTTACTCATATTGAATATTCTAAGAACCGACTAAACTCTTGCTCTGGTTCCAATAAATGTAACACCCCTTACCCGAGATCGTCGTCGGAGTCGAGCACAAGGCGTTACTAGACGTATCTTACCTGTTCGGGGCATAAAAGAATTTACTTTTAAAAAAAAATTAATTCACTCACATTCATCCAATAAATCCCTAAAAAGGGCCCTTGAGACCCTAAAACGTGCAATTGGAATGGTTCCGAACCAAACCAGGAACATTAAAATTTTTTTGATTACTTACACAAATCAAAACAATTTATTTCACTATTCATAATAAAACTGTCCATCTGCATAACAGTCACTAAATTAATTATAAGTCAAGTTAAGAGACTCAAAATTTAAATCTATATTTTTTTTATAAAACTAGGCTCATATATATTTTTACCATAATTTTTTCAGAATTTTGGTTTGGCCAATTAGTACAGTTTATTCATTAAATGTTCCCCTGTTTCACAATTCATCAGACCTGACCTCTCTTCACTAAAATTTTTTTATCTCATTATAAAGAAATTTAATAATGTTTATATTTGTTTCTAATTAAAATAGGCTCACCAAGGAATGTATACATATAAACTTTGACTTATAATTATTTTTGTACAATTTCTAGTGATTTTCCAAATTTGGAACAGGGGATCACGAAGTCACTCTGAACCAGTCTTACAAAAATTTAAATATCTCAGAATATAGACTTCCGTTGCTTGCTCTATTTCCTTCCTATGAAAATAGACTCAATAATATTTAATTTTATATCTCATTCACCATTTAATTCCATTTCTACAATTTTTAGTGATTTTTCAAAACTATGTCACTGCTGCTGTTTCCTAACTGTTCCATGGCCAACTCTTACTCTTTCATAGTTTCTTTGCATCAAACCTCATTTAGGCATACATAATACCGAAACATGTTCTTATTTAGCTATATCATAAGCTAATAATTACCAAGTATCCACATTTCATTCTTAAATCATATCATAAGGACATACACACAAAATAGCCAAGTCCCTATACATGCCATAACTTAAAGTATTTCTAGTCACAAAATACTGAGATAACTCGTTGATAGTGTGAGGCGATCTCCGACACCCTTACAATTTTCTGATTTGGCTTTGCGATACTATAAAAAGAGAGAAAAAAAGGGAGTAAGCATAAAGCTTAGTAAGTTTGCATGTAAATAAATAACAACATTCTAAATGAATTATCAAGATAACCTGAACCTTTCGAACATGGACTTATCTTACCTTCCCTTTGGTACATTCTTTAAATTTTCTGTTGAACCACTTGGAATCCTTTCCTTTTTAAACTTACCATTTCCATGTCTTCACATGGTCTTACGTGGTATCCTTGCCTTATAAACTCACCATTGCCACGCCTTGGCATGGTCTTACATGGGATCTTTGCCTTATAGTAGTTTATCAATGCCATGTCTTGACATGGTCTTACATGATTTCCTTGCCTTGTAGAACTTACCAATGCCATGCCTTGGCATGGTCTTACAAGGTATCCTTAAACCCTAATGTCATGACATTTGTATCCTACACATTCCTAAGGTTCAATCGGGACTTTTAAGTATCATTTCTCCGTTAATTCTTGTTTGAATCATCAAGGAATAAATTCACAAAATAAATATATAGATGCTAACAAATAACATTATTAATTATAAAAAATAAAACATTGCATTTGTTTACCGCAAACTTATGTCGATACAAAATACGATCAAATATTTTGATTTAGTCCTCAACCTTCTTCTTTCATTAGTCTAACCCCGAATTTCGTTCTTCTTGATCTATAATAGCAAATTTAACTTATTTAATATTCACATTTATCAAAATAGTCCTTGACTCTAACTTTGGAAAAATTACGATTTTGCCCCTAAAATTTTGCATATTTACACTTTTGTCCCAAGGCTCGGAAATGAAACTTTATCCCTAATTCTTAAGTTTTATGACATGCTCATCATTTATTTACCTACGCCAACATCAAATTCCCACTCTAACATGTACTTAAGGCCATTAGGTATTTTTACCAATTATGTCGTTTTACTCGTTTTCGCTTAAAATCGATTAGCTCAAGTCGTTTAACATAATTTCAAGCTTCATATTCTACCATAAATCATCAAAATAAACACATTTCACCTATGGGTACTTTTCCAAATATGAAACCTAGGTTAAATTATTGCTAGAATAAGCTAAATCAAGTTACCGGGACTTCAAAAACGTAAAGAACATTAAAAACGGGGCTTGGAATCACTCACTATGAAGCTTGGAAGCTTGAAAAAACCCTAGCTATGAAGAACTCTTGAAATTTCAGCCTAATGAAGAAGATGGGCACATTTTTCCATCTTTTTCCCTTTTTTAATCTTTTAATTACCAAATGACTAAAATACCCTTCATTAAAACTTTAGTTATTTTTATCTATGTATGTCCATTTTTGTCCATGAAAACCTAATGGTCTAATTACCATTTAAGGACCTCTACTTCAATTATACTCTTCAATTTAATCCTTTAGAATCTAAAACTCCTATTTATCAACTTTTGCAATTAAGCTCTAGTAGGCAAATTAAGTATGCTATCTATAAAATTTTCCATTGATACTCTAACACATGCATCTAATCACTCGAGAATTATAAAAATTAATCAAAATAAACTTTTCTATCTCGAATTCGTGGTTTCGCAACCACTGTTCCCTTTAGGCCATATTTTGGGATGTTACAAAAGCATTATTAGCCATTCTTTAGTTTTGAAAAGGTATATCTTTGCTGTCGATTGCTGAAATTTTTTCCATTGAGCCATGGTGCTTACCGACGATCCAACAGCTACTCGATGAGATTGTCCCATGATGACTCGTTTGTGGTGCATGATGCGATAAGTATTGAGTTGATGGTTATACCCTTAAGATCGTCTAGTTAAATAACTCCCCACGAAGCTCTACTTAAGTTAGAATGATGGTCAAATGTTACATGATTATTACTACATGTGAATGCTTAAGGAATTAGGTTCATGTATTAATTGGATGGAAATCCATGTTTTTACTAATTGATCATATCACCCCATGATGGGTTGATTCAATAGGTATGGGAATTATCATTGCAATGACTTACAAATGTTTTCAAGGGTTAATGTAAGATGCATGCATCATCTTAATGCATATTGTAATGTTGCAAAATATTTTCAAACATTTGCTTACTACAAAGATATTAATATATGAATGTTTTATTTTTAGTTCGAAAATGACACCAACTCCCTTATTAAAAATTCTCACTGAAAACAAATTGAACAGAAATAACTATAATTCATGGAACGGAACTTGATAATTTTCCTAAGCTGTGAGAAACTTAAAACAATTCTTGACAATAAGTGTCCACTGACCACTCAACTGAGGTTAGAAAACACGGGGAAGGGTCTAAAGAGATAGCTCATTGCTACATGTTGGCAAGTGTGATCAGTACTCTGTATAAAGCAAGCAGATAGCTATAAGACTACTAAAGCGATTCTAGATAAGTTAGAAGACATGTTCAGAGGCCAAGCTGGCTTGACAATCTGCCATAACTAGCTTGATGAATGCCTAGAAAAAACTCGACACTCTGGTCAAAGACCATATGGTCACTCTTATGGGCTACTTTGTCAAGGCTGCGAATAATGAGGCAAATATGGACTAGAACACTCAAATTAAGATGGTGTTCAAGAGCTTGTCAAAGGATTTTGTTGGTTTTCGGGCAACATATAACCTTAGAAAAAAACCTAATGCTTATACAACTCATGAAAGAGTTACAATCTTATGAGTCGATGTTGAATGATGGTTAGCCAGTCCGAAAAGTAGAAGTGAATATAGGCGTCACTTCTTCCTAAAAAAAGAAGGGAAAATGCACTAGGAAAGGTAAGGCTAAGGACTCTGGACCACCAGAAGTGGAAAGAAAGAGAACCAGAAAGCCTAAAGACTTATCTAAGTCTAAATGCTTCTTCTACAGCAAGAAAGGGCACTTCAAGGCAAACTCTGAAGAGTGGAAGGAATACCTAGCTACCATAGGAAAAGGTATGGAACTCTTAATGATAGAATATTGTTTAGTAGAAGATTCAATAGATCACTGAGTCATTGATTTGGAAGCAACTAATCAAGTTTGTGTTTCTCTACAGAGGTTCGAAGAGACAAAATATCTAAGAGATAAAAGCTCATCATTGTGAACCGAGAACGAGACAAGTGTGGTACCTGAAACAATGGGGGATGTACATCTTTATTTTGATAATTTAATATTATTTTAAGTGTCGTTTTCTATGTACTAAGTTTCAAAAGAAACTTAATTTCAATTGCACGTTTATATAAAGATGGCTTAATCATGACTTTTAATAACATAATTGCAATATTTAGAAATCTCAATCTTATTTTTAATGGATGGGTGTCAAATAATCTCTATTTTATCAAACCAAATATGTACACACTGCTTGAGACTAAAATATTGAATAAAAACTTAAAAATTCTCACTCTAATAAGGTGTACCTTTGGCATTTTAAACTTGGTCATATTAATCGAGAAAGAATCACTAGACTTGTAAAAGACGGAATCTTAAGTTTGCATAAAGAAATTGATCTTCCATAATGTGAATCTTGCTTGGAACGAGGGTCGAAAAACCCCTAAAAGTTGTGCACACTGACATTTGTGGCACTATGAGCATTAGTGCAAGAGGTGGTTTTAAGTATTATTTAACCTTTATTGATGACTATTCCAAATATAGGTATGCATACTTGATGCAGCATAAGAGTGGAACCTTTGATAAATTCAAAAAAGTTTCATGCAGAAATGGAGAAACAAATAGGTTTACCCATAAAGGAACTTCAATCTGATTGAGGTGGGGAATATTTATCTAATGAGTTCTTAGAGTACCTCGTAAAGAATGGGATTCTATCCCAGTTAACCATGTCAAGCACCCCACAACAAATGGCGAGGCAAGGAGAAGGAATCAAACATTGTTAGACATAGTACATTCGATGTTAAGTTATTTGAAGCTGCCAATCTCTATCTGGATATACAGTACAAACGACTTGCTATATTCTGAATGATGTGCCAACTAAGGCAGCATCAAAAACTCTATACGAATTGTGTCATGGATAAAATCCAAGTTTAAAACATTTAAGGATTTAGGTATGCCTAACCCATGTATTTGATAAAGATGTAAGGAAGCTAGACTCATGAACAAAATTGTGCATGTTCGTAGGACATCAAAGAGAACAAGTGGTGGTTATAACATGAACAAGCAAAGTGTTATAATGTCAACTTATGCTACTTTCCTTAAAGAAAGTTACATGAATGACTTCAAACCTCGGAGTAAAGTGGTACTCAAGGATATTCGAGAGATTATAAAACCATATAGAAATAGTATATAACCAACTCCTAATAGCAAATGATCAATAACATAGGGAGCTTTGTCGCAATGAGAGGGTCTCTCGTAGGCCTGAGTTCTACCAATCTGAGTTCTTACAAGAGGAAAAGAAATGCGGATGGAAAAATGGAAACTTATAAGGCCAGACTTGTAGCAAAAAGGTTATACTCAGAAAAATAGTATCGATTATGAAGAAACCTTCAATATGATTGCCATGCTCAAGTCAATCCACATATTACTATCCATTGTAGTAGCTCTTAATTACAAGATCTAGCAAATGGATATCAAGAAAGTGTTTTTGAACAACTATCTTGAAGAGAGCATCTACATGATGCAACCCACCAGATATGTAGCTAAAGGACATAAGCATAAAGTTTGCAAACTGCTTAGGTCCATATATGGACTTTAGCAAGTATCCCGCTCATGGAATCAAATATTTGATCAAGTGCTCAAAACTTTTAGATTTGAGAAAAATGTAAATGAACCTTGTGTTTACAAACATTTCAGGGATAGAAAGATGGTCTTTTTCTTTCTATATGTCAATGACATTCTACTCATTGGAGATAATGTAGGGACATTGTCATCAGTTTTATGGTTAACCCAATAGTTTAGCATAAAGGACTTGTGTGACAGCCCTAAAGTGACCCTAGTCGGAAAGCGGTTTCGGGACCGCTAAACCGAGTCACCAAATTATTTGAATATGATAATTATTGTCTAAAATATGTGAATATGAATGTGTGGAAGTTTTAAGCTTCGATTTAGTTAATTGCATGTGAATTTAGTTAATAGGACTTATGTGTGACATTTTTGAAATGTGATAGGTTAATCTATAAGGATCTATTAGTGCATGCAATAAAAAGGGTGGACTTGCATGTCAGTTTCCCCACTTAATTGGTAGTGGCCGGCCATGACAATAAGGGTGGACAAAATGTGATGGGTAAAACATGTCATAAACATGTTATGTTAGTGTTTTATGGGAGGAATGATAAAATAAGGAGCATGGGTAATAAAATAATAGTGGTTAGTAGGAGGAGAAAGAGAAAAAGAAAAAAAAATGAGCTAGGCTACTCCTCCATTGCCGTGACTTGAGGAAGGAAGAAGAAGAGGATTTTCTTACTTCATGTTCGGTTGGTTGGTGTTTAGGAGGAGGTATGTTTGATGTTGTTCCATGAGATTCATGCATGTTTTTAGTTGTTAGCTTGAGTTCTACCTAGCCCATGGTTTAAATCTTTGCTATGTGATGGAGATGATATTCGGCCATGGGTGTTGTCTTCTTGGTTGGTGTTTGATGTTGTGGTGATGAGGCATGAAGATGAGTTAAGTTTCGGCTAAGGTGGATTTGTGTTGATGTCATTTGCATGCTAAATGTGAAGCTTTGTAATGATACATGTGATGGTGGATTGATGACTCTTGGATTTTCTTTTTAGCATTTTTGAGTTAGACATTAAGTTCTTTGTTTAACCCATGACCAAAATTGAAATGGTATGGTGTCTTGATGCATTCGGCCATGGTAGGAAGTAGAAGAGAAATATGGTTGTTGTTCATGTTATTTGGATGAAAAATGGTAGTAAGGTGAAGTGCAAATGTTAGTATTTGATTACTAGTGTATATATGTGTATTAGCCGAGTTTTGAATTGAAACAAAATGGTATGTAGTCAATACAAGTAACCATATTTGTAGGAAGTATTAAGCATATAATTGGCCTCAACATAAACATGCATATTCGGCCACATGAGATAGATTGGTGTTGCATGTATTCGGTTATAGGCGAGCATAATGATGAATCTATCTTGACTTAGATAATCGGCTCAAGGAGAATTAGTTAAAGTGCTTAGTTAATTGATATTAGGTTAATGATGTGTGTATTCGGTCATAAAGGTGCACATGAGGAAATGTTAGATTAATTGTATTAAATTGCTCAATGTGATTAAAAATGCGTATGACAATTTTGTATTTGAGCTAAAGGTGGCCATATGACCTATCAAACTCCTTGTCATATTCGGCCATAAGCTAGCATAATGAGACTTTAATAAGTTAAATTTGTTTGAATTAGCTCAAGAGCTTAGAGGACCAAAGTTGGATAAGGGAAAGGAAAAAGTGATCGAATCGCCGCCGAAATCGTTCAACAACATCCGAGGTAAGTTTTTGAGTAATGGATCTTAGATTATGATTCGATTAGATCATGTTTTAAGTAAATCAAAATCATGCTCTTTGTAAGTAACTATTGAGACGAAAATGATAATGCTTGATAAGTGACTTGTGTTTGAATTCTAGTTATGAAAATGAAATATAGATGTGTCATGATTTATTGATATGTGCATGGATATTCGGATGATAACCGGGCTAAGTCCCGAAGGCATTTGTGCTAGTGACTAATTCCGGGCTAAGCCCGAAGGCATTTGTCCGAGTTACTATATCTGGGCTAAGTCCCGAAGGCATTTGTGCGAGTTACTATAACTGGGCTAAGTCCCGAAGGCATTTGTGCCAGTTACTATATCCGGGCAAGTCCCGAAGGCATTTGTGCGAGTTACTATAACCGGGCTAAGTCCCAAAGGCATTTGAGCAAGTAGCAATATCCGGCTAAATTCTGAAGGTACTTGGTTTGGGAATGAGCGATCTTGCTGTAATAATTTCAATTAATACGCTCGTAAAATCCCAACGATGAGGTACGTTTCGTATATGCATTGGAGTAGTTGATTCCTTTTAAATATTGTTCGCTCAGTCAATTAATGAGCTTCCGGCCTTTGGTTAAGTTGATCCCTTTTGTGTGAATATGAGGGTTGGAAATGTGAAGTAGGACTGATTTTTGAGAATATGTGTATATGAAATTATCCGTTTAGTTATATGAATGCTATACTTCAGTTGTGCCTAATTTCATTGCTCAAAACTTACTAAGCATTAAATGCTTACTCCGTTCTTTGAATCTCTGTTTTATAGATTTTGGTTCGTCAGCTATCGGACTCGGGATTGTTGAAGTCGAAGTCGTCCACACTATCAAAGCCCTTTTGGTACACTTTTGGTTGAACTCTGAAAATGGCATGTATAGGACTACCCTTGTTGTTGTTGGTCATGTACCCTTTGGTTTTGTATAAATTTGGATAGCCATGCGAAAATGGCTTATATATACTTTGAGCATAGCATTATAATCGTTTTGTATGTTGTTTATTGAGAGGTATGGAAATGTTTGGTAACGGTTAGCCATTGGAATGGTTAATCATGATCATTTTGGTGCTTTGTATGACAAATTCTAGTTGATTCATGGAAAACCATGAAATAGGTAAAGTTTACCTTAAAAACAGATGCTGACAGCAGCAGTGGTGTGGATTTTAAAAATCAATAAAAATAGTAGGAGTGGAATTAAATAGTGAATAAATTATGTAATCAAACCTTGATGAATCTATTTTCATATGAAAGTAACGAAACGATCATATGAGCCGTATTTTATGAGATGCTTAAGTTTTCGTGAAACAGGGAAAGAGCGATTTCTGGATCCCCTGTTCCGACTTTTGAAATTCACTATAAATTAACCAGAGATAACTAGAAGTCATTCCCTATATGTACAGATTCCTTTTCGAGTCTAGTTTCTTTAGAAACAAACGGTATAAGTATTGAAGCCCTGTACAAGGAGATATCTAAGTCGTAATGCATGAAGGTCAGAGTAGTCGAACCCTGAAACAGGGGAGATTTTAACTAATAAACTGTACTAATTGGCTCGACCAAAAATTCTAGAAAACAATTTGTAGATGGATATATGAGTCTAGTTTCAGGTAAAATTTACAAAACTAGTTTTCGAGTTTTGGAACTCAAGATATGATTTTTAAGGTGACAGTGACGCAGTTAGCCAGCTTGTCTGGAAATTTTTAAAATGGTCTGTGAAAATAAATGAATTAAGTCTGTTAGCACCTCGTGTTCGACTCCGGCAACGGTCTCGGGTACGGGGTGTTACAATTTGGGAGGAGCTAATTTTGTTCTAGGTATTCAAATCCTTAGATATCGAAAGAACAAAGTGATAGCACTGTCTTTAGCTTTATACATAGGCAAGATATTAGAGCGTTATGCAATAACTAATTCAAAGAAGGGAAATCAACCTTCTGTATCGGGACTTTATCTCTCTTTACAGGCCTGTCCTAATACAGAAAAAGAAAGAGAGAATATGAGAAAGAATAATTATGCTTCAACAATAGGAAGTCTCATGTATGCTATGCTATGCACACGCCCAAATATTTGTTTTTTAGTGGGGTTGGTAAGTCAATATCAGGCAAATTCAGGACCAAGGCACTGGCAAGCAATTAAGCATATAATCAAGTATTTACAGAGAACGAGGGATTATATGCTTGTGCATGCTAGATGAGACCTTACTCCTATTGAAAATACTGATTCTAACTTCCAAACGTGTCAGGATTCGAGAAAAATAACATTAGAATGTGGTTTTGTCGACGGGTGTAAACTAAAAAATGTATAGGATTTTTCCTATATAATTCGTCACCTTTTTACTTAAATTTGTTGTTAAAACCAAGTAATTGCTTAATAAATTAATGGAATATATGAAAATATGAAATTGGGACATAGAAATTATTAAAATGTAATTTTATGCTTTATTATATAGTTTTCATGCAAAAAATGGCTTCTTTTATATTAATTTGAGCATATTATAATTTCAAGGTAGAAAGTTGTCCAAGCATGATTAAACTAAATAATAAAATATAAAGTTATATTTAATAATTTATTTTAATATGTTTCATTAATAAATTGGGTTTTAATTAATTAAGTAAATTGATTAATTAAAGTGGTTAAATTACATTCTTTGTCTTCTAAATTATCCACTATTGTTGGACAGGTCTGAGAGCTTTAGGCTGATTGCAAAACCATCAAATGGAGGACCAAGTCAACCCAAAATTTGGCTGATGTGGATGTTCATAAATCAAATTTTGGTTTAATTACACACGGTCCTTGAGGAGTTGAAGCAATCGAAGATTTACCCGGAGATTTGCAATTGACCGAGTCTTGATCCTGATGATGTTGTGGCACTAAAATCAAGTAAAAATCAGCCACATTTCCACAAATCATGGCCGGCCACCCTTGGATGAATTTGCAAAAGATGGACACTCCTATTTTTAGCAAACTAGCTCTCTTGCCTCACATATAAATAAGACCCCATTTCTCACTTTTCTAATCTTCCCTCATCCCTCAATCATCCCTCACTCATTCATCACTATCTCCTCTCTCAATTCTCTTATCCCTCACACCTATCATCATATTTGCATAAAGATTTTTAGCAAATTATCCTCTTAAAGAGCCCTTGATCAGCCACCTCGGAGAGCGATCAGCAAAGTAGCGAAGCGAAGGAACGAAGGAGCCCTCGTCAGTCAGAGTCTTGGGTGATAGCCACTTTCATTTGGGTTTAATCTTTCTTTTCTTTAACTTAATTCAAGAATGTTTGCTATGTGTTTACTGTTCTTGTTTACAACAATGATAGCTTAATTTTATTTAAGCTAGGATGATTATTTTGATTGAATAATATTTATTTGATTCATACTTATAATGTTTATTCCTTAATCGATCATGTTTTCAATTAAAATCAAGTCTGTATTTCATTCTCACGTGATTGAAATGCACTTGTAATGCCCAAAAATAAAAGCAATTATTTTTGTATGTTGTGTTGCACAAATATCTGTTTGCTTTAGTGGTTAAGTGTCCAAAGAGGTGTTGGAAAAGTCCTAAGTTCAAGCCTTGGCTTATGAAAAATTTTTGTTTTTCTTGACTTAACCCTGTCTCTAGACAGTAATTTTCTTAAATAAATATGGTTAAGTTGTCTCATAAAAAGCTTGCTGGTTTAGGGGATTGTGGCGTGTTACTGCAGCTAGGAGACTTGAGTTCGAGCCCTGCTACACACAAATGATGTTTATTTTGATGTTGTACCGTGTAAAAGATTGAATGTCAGTGGAACTCTGAAGCTAGTAGGCAGTTGGAGTGTTTGGGGGGATAAAGGAGTTGTGTAGCCGAAATTTAGAAGGAAGTTGGGGAATTTGTTTAGTGATCGGTGGGATTGATGTGGGGAGGGATTTTAGGAGAGAATTAAAGGAGGTTGAGGGGGTGGTAGTAGTTTGCCGAAAGTGGGATTCCGCATTATGCCAATTTGGTCATAGGCCTTTGGGTGTCGAAATTGTGTGGTTTTTGCTTCCCATTTTGGATAGCTACCATTCTTGTTTCTTCTTTCATTTCTTTGGTTTTGGGGTTTTATTGGTAGCTGAATACTGAGTGTGACCATTTGGGGAACTTATCATTTGGGTTCTGTTATTTAGTAGTGCCTTGCAAATCGACCTTCTCTGTTCTCTCTTCACCTTAGCGGTTGTTCTTTCCCTTGTTTCTCCCTTTGGCCAAACACCCTTCTCAAACTTGTACAGGTTTTAGTCTTGGTTTTTTTTATTCTTCTTCCCTTCTCCTTTTTTCTCAATCGACTTCCCTTAAACCAATTGCATCTTCTTCCCTCTCCTTCCATTTGAATACTTGGGCCAACTTCTGCTTGCTCTCCCTCCGGTTGTGTCAGTTCTTACATACTTCTTTGAAGCAATCGATTGTGGTCCCTAGGCCGATTAACTTGTCACTTCTTCTCTCTTATTCTTTTGTTTCTCTGCTCTCCCACAACTCCTTCCTCATTCACTGGTGGGTGGCCGAATACTGATTGGTAAGTCTCTGTTTGTCTTTACTCTTTCGACTTTTCTCCTCTTTTCCCTGAATGTCGGTTCTCATTTTGTTTTCTCTCATGGCCATGGTGTTCTTTTTGGTTTTAATTCTACTCGTGGAATGAAGGAGTTTTCTAGTATTTCAGAAACGATCGGAATCTTCCTCTCGTTTCTCGCTCGAAGGTAACGCTATTCGTTGGTATTATTTTGAACTAAGGCATTTTGGCTTGGAATTCTTCAGCCTTGGTCGAATGGTTCTTTCTATTATTTTGGATATGCGTTGTTCAACCCTTGTGTGTAAACAACATGAATAATAGATTCACTTATCATGCAGATAATCAACAAGAAGTTTGTTATCAACTTTCGTCAGTGATCTAAGCGGGATAAAACCACGCTTGTTCAAGCAAGGCGATAGTAATCTTTTGAACAAGTTTCGGTTAGGGTTTCTTTCAACTCATGTGTTAGGTTCTTAACCAAAGCTTCTGTTGTAATAGGCTGGAATGAACATGGGCTAATTAGCTCATTTTGGCAACCAGGTTTGAAATCACACTGCTATAAGCATAGATCGGCGAAAGTCAAAAAAGTATAACTGTTGACACTACATGAGCGTACACTCACTCGTGTGGTAATCTGAACATGTAAAACATAGGCATTTGATCGTAGAGGCCACCATGAGCATTTTCATGGGCTTTGGTCGTTTTAGGGTACGTTGGGCCGAAATGGGCCGTGTGGGTCCCACGAACTTGTGGGCCTCACACGGGTAAACCACACGAACGTGTGGGGATCATTAGGCTAGGTTGTGTAGTTCACACGGCCAAGGCCATTTCTGGGCTTATTGGGCCACACAGGCGTGTGGACCCACATAGACCGTATTATGGGCTTTGGGCCCATTTTCATTGATTGACTGTTAAGGTTGCACAGGTCACCCGAGACGACTATGGACCTACTGTTGGGGTCGGTAAGTATACTTGGATCCCATACTGAGGAAATGACTGTTATACGCTTATGAGGTAAAATGACTAATATGCCCCTATGACTTGTATGACTGTATTCAAGCATGACATTTCTGCATACACGTATGATATTATGACATAACATGTTGCATGGCGGTGGGTTTGATATATTTGGAGGAAGTGTACTGTACTGGCAATTCTGCTGCGTATACTGTTTAGTGCCACAACCGGTGCTATATTTTGGAGTCTAGGGATGGGTGGGTTGATTTTATCCCAACATGGAGTGTAGGGCTGGAAAAAGTGGAGTGTAGAGGATGGATGGGTAGGACTTCTGATTGCATTTCTGTTACCATTACTGTAATGGGTTAAGGCCTACATTGCTACTGATACTGTATTGGGCTAATGCCCTAACTATTACTGGATTGTTACTGAAACGGGCTTTAGGCCCAGACTGCATTTGCTTTTAATATGACTGATTGTTTGTTTAATAAGGGATTACAAACTGATTTTTCATAAACTCACCCTTTTGCCTTCCTATGCAGGTAATCCTTAGTCGGCTCGGTGCTGCGAGGGACTCAATGGAGGCCACACAACTACTTTTGCTACTACTTTAAACTTTTAATCTTTAAGCTAGTTTATTTGGGGTATTGCTATGTAATAAGGCCTCTTTAAATTTTTACTTTAACTTGTGGTTTACTTACTTTGATCTATACTTACTAGTTGTAGGACGCGAATTTTTGAAAAGATAAATATTTTTCAAACATCACGCTATAATAACATATTTCAAAGAGCTTCCGTAACAAACATTGTTTTTAAAGTGTAATAGCAACCTAAAATGATTAAACTTTTGCTAAACTTACTTGGGTTTTCTTAACAATGATCAAGATACCTAAAAGTTTTGTAAAGGATCACTACGAGGGTTTTGATATAGTACGGACTTTTCAAACTGAACGACGCTTTTCAAAACACACTTCAATGTGACATCGCAGATTTGATCATGATGTCTAGGCCAGGATTGGGGTGTTACAGCACCTGAATTAGCTGAGCGATCCTAACCAAACGAAGGCTAATAGACATATAATTGAAATTTCCATGATCAATTTAGATCCTAACCAGATTAAATTGTAGGTTACATAACAACCCTAACCAGGCTCTGTTATCTACATAGTTTTTAGATTTATGTGATTAAACTATTTCAAACCTAACACGTCCCTGTTACCTCGCACGAATACTAAGAAACCCTTAGTAAATAAGGATCAGTAAAATGCATATTTACTAAGTAAATGATTCCGAAAGGATCTAATATGGTTTCCAAACTCATGAAAGATCAAGTTGCCAATGAATGTTTTTCCGAATATTGATTAGCATGTTGATAATAATTTGAGTTTAATTAAAGTAATTGTCCTAGCTTATTTATGTTATAATTTTTGCTTATTGTGTTAATTCTGCTAAAATCTATTTCATTCATATTGTTGAATGTTAGGATAAATCACATAAGGGATTATTGCATTTAGTTTAATATATTTTATTCATCACTTCTCAATTATATTTTTTTATCAAATTATTAATATAATTTTACAAATTAAGTGACTTAGCACAAATACATTCCCTATGGAGATGATAACTTGATACTTACTTATTACTTGATAACGACTGTGTACACTTGCACAAACCCAAGCGTTGTACAGGTCTATAGTGTGAATAACTGTCAAGCAAGCTTACACTACTAACTTCACTATAGAGGGTCAAATATGAGGTATAGAAAATTTATGGCACTATAATAGTACAGATATAGCTAAACCTAAAAGAAACTACATAAAGATAAAACATATTAAAGGAGACGACAGTGTTTGATGGAATAGTGGATGTAGTCAAAGAACGCATCTAAGGACATACTAAGCGCAAAGGAAAGTAAAGAAAAGTGGAATCAAATGTCACTCTTTGGTTGTCTAATGTTTAACTAATACTAAGCGGTATTACGTGGTCAGATCATAGTACAAAAAGACAACTTGTATTAGTAGACAAACCTAAATATCTCCTTAGTCTAATTAGAAATGATCAAACCAATTGAAAGACAAATATGTCATCTATCAAGCCCAATTGGGGAGATGTCTTGTCTTGGATATCAGAGCAAATGGCTCCCAGAAGATATAGACATAGATATGACTAATTGGATTGACAGTATATAATGAGATATTTCTACAAGTGTACACAGTCATTCAAGTAATAAGTAAGTAAAATGAGTTATCGTCTCCACAGGGATTGTATATGTTAATCGATTATTTATAAAATTATAAGTAAATAATTTGGTGGTAAAAGCACAACATTTTGAGTGGTGAATGACTAAATTAAATTATCTAGATGCTAGATGATCCCTACGAAGTTAAATCTAAATACAAATTCAAATGATCTAAGGGTGCATTTGTTTTCCAGGAAAACATTTTCCAGAAAATGTTTTCCTAGTTTTACGATGTTTGTTTAACTAGAAACATCTTACATAGTGCAAATGTTTTCAAAAACACAGATAAACTGTCTATGCTTTTAGGGAAAATGTCTTATAGATTTTTTCTGTAAGACATTTTCCAACTCTCACCAATCTTTTCCCCTTGCGCAATTCTTCATCTTCCTTCTTCTTCATCCCGGTACTTTTCTCTTTTTACTTCTTTTTTTCTTCATATTTTCCTTTTTTCCTTAGCTTTTCAATAATCTTCTCTTCTTAGGGCTGTTGTTTCATTTTGCTCTATGACATTTTCCAACTCTCACCAATTTTTCCTAGCCGTTCTTCATCTTCCTTCTTCTTCATCTAGGTAACTTTCCTCCTTCTACTTCTTCTGTTCTTCATCTTTTATTTCTATTTTTCCTTAGTGTCTGTTGCATATCTTCTCTTCTCAATGCTGCTGTTTCGTTTCCCTCAAATCTTCTCTTCTATTCTTCATCTTTTTTTCTTCTTGTTATTTACTTATTTACTTTTGAATAGGTAATTTTGGCAATTCCCTAGATACTGTTGAATACCCTTTTGTTCTTTGTGCTGAATTTTTGGGTTTTATCTAAAATTTGTCCTTGTGCTTGTTATTTTGTTCAATTTTTGTTGCTTTCTATTTGTATTGGTCATATTCTTTTATAACTCTGCAATAAGTTCAAGCTGATGCTGGGCAATGGGTGGTCATTCTTTGTAGGGTTAATTAGTCTGCCATATCTAGTTTTTGTGATTCTGAGTAATGTGTAACATTTTGACACATAACATGAGCTGCATGTTTTTGAACACTTGATTGAAATGAAACAGCAACATGTTTTTCAACATTTATTTCCAATTTTAAACAAGTAATCTTCTTAAAAGTGCCATAGCATCACAAATAAATCCAAACATGAACTTCATAATTCATAACACCCAACTATCAGAAAAAGGAGAAGCCCTGCTAGCTACTCACCTTTAGCTTTTTCTCGTGAACTGTTAGTGCATTAGAATTTGACAGTATGGTAATAATATAAGCTTCTTTCTTTGCCACTTTCTTTTTATTCAATGGTCTCTTGTGCACATGAATTTTTTTATTTTATTAATGGTCTCCAACAGGCAGGTAGTGTGGTATGATTAAAGTACTGAACGATTATGGAAAAAATATTATGATGCATGCCTAGGCAATTAATGAAACATAAATAAGTCAAAGTAATCTGGTTGGATGGAAGTTGTAACTGCATCTATGGTTAACGCAACCAGAAACTGACTCATTAGAATTGAAATTGAAACCATTATATTGAAAATGAATCTACAATCTATCACAACCACTTTTATGCATGACATCCTAATTACTTGTAATTACTTATTACAGTTTGTTAACATTTTTGGTCAGTTGATTTCTAGTTAATTGTTAGTTAATTTTTAAGCTCAGGTAATTAATTATTTCCAGTGAAAACTGTAAGGTGGTACCTTAGATAACTCTATATTTGTTGAACTGCTTTACTTTATGGCTTTTAATTGTCATTCATTACTGAAAGGTACTTATATATTTATCCTTTTAACTTTAAATGGTATCATGGAATCGAATGAATGTTTGATACATTAATTAAAAAAAAACTCAGATGTCAAAGTAAATATTTATGCTAAATATATAGATCCAATGTAAACTGGATAAAGGATATGGCACATATATTTAAATTTTGAATTAATAATTTATTTTTAATTATCTATGCACTATCATTGAGTCAAATGTATCTTTTTGAAAGTGGACAAGCTCGGGAATAAGATGGCATTTACGTTTGCGGTTGCTGGACTGAAAAGGAAGGGCATGTTTAAGGCATGGTGGTTATTTTTGGTGTGATGTTGTTGTGTGATTGTAGGTGTTTTTGTAGGCGGTTTTGTGGTTTTTTTATGGGGTGTCTTGTGAAAGTTTTTTTTTCTGGTTTGAGGTCAGTTCAACAGATAGGTGTAATTTGGGATTTTGAGGTTTTGTTTGCTGTGATCTATCTGTGTTTGGATTCTGTTCTTAGGATAGGTCATTTTGTACCTTCTGATTGCTTTGTTTTTCTACAGCTTTGATAGTTGTTGCACTTTGATTAAGCCAAAAAAAAAAATCAATGAGTCAAATAATATATATTTAATTTTTTAAGTTCCTGTTGTTGGGTTTTTGTAATGCCCCAAATCTTCAATAATTTAATTGCATGTTATGTTATATGTGGTTTACATGCTATGCTGGTTAAGGGTCCTGAGTAGTGTGGGAAGACTAGGTTCAAACCTATGCTTTAGCCAAAATTTTGGCTTATTATTGATGTTTACTGCTTATAGACCCTTAACTTAATAAGAATGTCGCAAGACATAAAGGGCTTGTTAGACAGATGGAAAATGGCATTCGGAGTTTGCCTAGGGGTCTTGAGTTCGAGCTACCCTATGCGCAAAGGAGTAATATATTTTGCTACTCTCGCATGGTAGGTGGTTGAGGTTGACTGAAATTCTGATGGTGGAGTGGTTGTGTGGGAGTGGATAGCTGAATTTGAGGAGAGATTATGTAACACCCCGAACCCGAGACCGACACCGGAGTCGAACACGAGGTGTTAACAGACTTTAAACCCCTTATAAAAAATATTTCCCAGACACTGCCAATCTGCGTACTAGTCGCTTTAAAAATCATATCTTGAGTTTCACAACTCGAAAATCAGTTTTGTGATTTTTTCCTGAAACTAGACTCATATGGCCATCTACATATTTTTTTCTAGAATTTTTGGTTGGGCCAATTAGTACAGTTTATTAGTCAAAGTCTCCCATGTTACAGGGATCGACTACCCTGACCTTTGCGCATTACGACTTGGATATCTCCTTGTACAGGGCTCCAATACTGATGCCGTTTGTTTCTATAGAAACTAGACTCAGAGAGGAATCTATACATATATGATATGACTCCTAATTATCTCTGGTTAATTTATAATGAATTTCCAAAGTCAGAACAGGGAATCCAGAAACCGTTCTGGCCCTGTCTCACGAGAACCTGAATATCTCTTAACATACTGTCCGTATGATTGTTTCGTTACTTTCCTATGAAGGTAGATTCATCAAGGTTTGTTTACATAATTTATTCACTATTTAATTCCATTCCTACTATTTTTAGTGATTTTCCAAATCTACATCACTGCTGCTGTCAGCATCTGCCTTTAAGGTAGACTTTACCTATTTCATGGTTTCCATGATTCAACTAGCCCTTTTTGCATAAATAGCACAATTTATGAAAGTGATTAACCATCCCCGTGGCCAATCCTTGTCAAGCATATCCACACCAAATGATTATAACATTATACTCAAACACATATAAGCCATTTTCGCATGGCTATCCAAAATTTATACAAGTCCAAAGGGTCCACGACCCACAACAAACGGGTAGTCCTATACATGCCATTTCGACGTTCAACCAAAATTGTACCAAAAGGGGGGCTTTGATAGTGTGGGCGACTTTGACTTCAAGATCCCGAGTCCGATAGCTGGAGAACCAAATCTATAAAACAGAGGAGCAATGAAACGGAGTAAGCAATTTATGCTTAGTAAGTTTTGAGCAAGGAATTCCAGCACAACAAAAGTATAGCATTCATATAGCTAAACGGATAATTTCATATGCACAAATTTACGATATCGTACTTGCTTCACATTATCAACCCTTATGTACATACACAAAAGATCAACTCAGCCAAAGGCCGGTAGCTCGTTTATCAACTGAGCGAATACTTATTTGTAAGGGCTCAACTAAATTCAAGCACATACGAAACATACCTCAATGTTGGGATGTTTCGAGAGTATTAACTGGAATTTTACAGCAAGTTCATTCATTCCCAAATCACGTACCTTCGGAATTTAACCGGATATAGCTCCTCGTTCAAATGCCTTCGGGACATAGCCCGGTTATTGTAATTCGCACAAATGCCTTCGGGACTTAACCCGGATTTAGTATCTCGCACAAATGCCTTCGAGCTTAGCCCGGAATTAGTATCTCGCACAAATGCCTTCGGGCTTAGCCCGGAATTAGTATCTCGCACAAATGCCTTCGGATCTTAGTCCGGATATTGTCACTTAGCACAAGCCTTCGGGACTTAGCCCGGACATCATTCAAATAACCATGCACATTTAACAATAAATCATGGCCCATTCGTATTTCATTTTCGTTAGCAAAACACAAACACAAGACATTTATCATTCTTGCAAATTCGGCTCAATAGCCACACAAAGAGCATGATTTTAATTTGCTCAAAACATGATCTAATCACATCATAATTTAAGCTCTTTTACTCAAGAACTTACCTCGGGTGTTGTCGAACGATTCCGATAGCTATTCGACCACTTTTTCCTTCCCTTTATCGGATTTAGTTCCCCTTTGCTCTTGAGCTTAATTAAACAAATAAATTGATTTAATCATTTGAGCATCGAAAAGAGGAACACAAGGCACTTAGCCCATATTTATACATTAGACATTAAAGTCACATATGTATGGAATCATGAATCAAACTCAACATTTTAGCTCATTTTTCCCCCTTGGCCGAATATGCATGTCTATTTTGGGGCCGATTTCAACACTTAATACATTCTACAAGTATGGTCACTTGTATTGACTAAACACCCTTTTGTTTCAAGTTCAAAACTTGGCTAATACACACATATACACACTAGTAAAGCATCCTCTCCCTTTCCATCAATTTAACACATGCATTGCTCATTAACATGCAAAAGTTATATTCGGCCTTAGCACACAACTTGCTAGCCGATTCTTCTCCATTTAGCAACCAATGCACATATGTGCTCACTCAAAAATGCTAAAAAGGAGGTTCAAGAATCATCAAGCCACCATCACATGCATCATTAACAAGCTTCATATTTAGCATGCAATGGCATTAACACAAACTCCACCTAGGCCGAATCTTAACTCATCCTCATGCCTCATCACCACAACATCAAACATCAACCAAGAATGATGCATCCATGGTCGAGTGTCATTTCCATCACATAGCAAGATTTAGACCATGGGCTAGGTAGAACTCAAGCTAACAACTAAAACATGCATGCATCTCATGGAACATCATCAAACATACCTTAGCCTAGCTACATGCATGGCCGAACCTCTTCAACCTTTCTTCTTCCTTCCTCCTTAAAATTTTTGGCCAAGGATGAACCAAAGGATGAGCATTTTTTTTCTTTGTTTTTTTCTTTCTAGTTTCGGCTAAATGAAGATGAGAAAGGATGAACAAAAATTTTCTCCTTTCTTTTCTTTAGCTCACGGCAATGGGGGGGGAAACAACTACACACATTTTTTTTTGTATTCATCATACTCCTTTTCATTATTTTATGCCCATGCCCCTTATTTTATTTTTTTCCTACATACCTCACTAGGCCAACATGTTCCAAACATGTTTCCACCCATAGCATGGCCAACCACTAGCTCAAATTTTGGGTAATTTGACATGCAAACCCATCATTTTCACAACATGCATTAATAGACCATTTTAAATTAGCCTATCATATTTTCACCATGTCTCATATCAATCCCTATTTAATAATTTCTCATGCAATTGGCAAAATTGGAGAATGAAACTTCCACATACTCATGTACACACATAATAAGCATAGAATATGGAAATCAATTATTTTTATGACTCGGTTTTGTGGTCCCGAAACCACTTCCCGACTAGGGTCAATTTTGGGCTGTCACAACTCTCCCCCACTTAAGAAATTTTCGTCCCCGAAAATCTTACCGGTAAATAGGTTTGGGTATCGTTCTTTCATCGAGCTCTCGGTTTCCCAAGTAGCTTCCTCGATCCCGTGTTTGAGCCATAACACCTTCACTAACGGAACCCTTTTGTTTCGCAACTCCTTCACTTCACGAGCTAGGATATGCATCGGCTCTTCTTCATAACTCATATCGGCTTGAATTTCAACCTCTGATGGGCTAATTATGTGCGATGGATCAGATCGATAGCGTCGAAGCATCGAAACATGAAAGACGTCGTGAATCTTTTCAAGCTCAGGGGGCAAAATCAATCTATACGCAACCGGACCAACTCGTTCGGAGATTTCGTACGGCCCAATGAATCTCGGGCTCAACTTGCCCTTACGGCCAAACCTGAGTACCTTTTTCCAAGGCGAAACTTTAAGGAACACTTTATCTCCCACCTGATATTCAATGTCCTTTCGTTTCAAATCCGCATACGATTTTTGACGATCTGTGGCTGCTTTCAGACTTTCACGGATTACCTTTACTTTCTGTTCAGCATCCTTAATCAAATCAACTCCGAAAATTTTACTTTCACCGAGCTCGGTCCAAAACAACGGTGTACGGCATTTACGACCGTACAAAGCCTCGTAAGCTGCCATCTTAATACTTGATTGAAAACTATTATTGTAAGCGAATTCAATCAAAGGTAAATACCGTTCCCATGAACCACTGAACTCGAGGATGCAACATCTCAACATATCCTCAAGTATCTGAATTATCCGCTCAGATTGACCATCGGTTTGGGGATGAAAAGCAGTGCTAAAATGTAGCTTGGTACCCAAAGCTTCTTGCAATTTCCTCCAAAATCGCGAGGTGAATCTCGGATCTCTATCCGACACGATAGAAATAGGTACCCCGTGTAATCTCACAATCTGAGAAACGTACAATTCAACTAGTCTATCCAATGAAAAATCCATACACACGGGGATAAAGTGAGCCGACTTAGTCAGTCTATCAACAACAACCCAAATCGCATCCTTCTTACTTGTTGACAATGGCAGTCCGGACACAAAGTCCATTGTGACTCGATCCCATTTCCACTCGGGTATCATGATCGGCTGAAGTAATCCTGAAGGCACTTGATGTTCCGCTTTCACTTGTTGACATATTAAACATCTCGAAACAAAGTCGGAGATGTCTCGTTTCATACCATGCCACCAAAACCAACGTTTCAAATCGTTGTACATTTTTGTACTCCCCGGGTGACTTGACATTCGGCTACAATGGGCTTCGTTCAGAATCATCGAAATGAGTCCCGAACTCCTTGGAATACACAAACGACTTCTGAACCTCAAACAATCATCATCATCAATTTGAAACTCCGATTCCTTGTTCGGAGCACACTCAGCCCGTTTTGCAACCAATTCATCATCAACTTTCTGGGCTTCACGAATTTGATGAATCAAAAATGGTTTGGCTTTTAATTCAGCTATTAACACATTGTCGGGTAGAACAGACAAGTGCACATTCATCTCTCGTAAAGCAAACAATGATTTCCGGCTTAAGGCGTCCGCGACCATATTAGCCTTTCCCGGGTGGTAATCAATGACAAGCTCGTAATCTTTCAACAACTCAAGCCAACGTCTTTGTCGCAGATTTAAGTCTCTTTGAGTCATCAAATTTTTGAGACTTTTGTGATCCGAAAATACATGGCACTTCTCACCAAATAAGTAATGTCGCCATATTTTTAAAGCAAATACGATGGCAGCTAGTTCAAGATCATGGGTCGGATAATTTTTCTCATGTGGCTTTAATTGTCTCGACGAATAGGCCACCACTCGACCTTCTTGCATCAATACGCAACCCAACCCAAGTAGGGATGCGTCACTATAAATGCCAAACTCTTTGCCTGATTCGGGTTGCACTAAAATTGGAGCTTCAGTCAAATAAGTTTTTAGTTGATCAAAATTTTTCTGACATTTCTCCGTCCATTCGAACTTAACATCCTTTTGAAGTAGCTTCGTCATTGGTGTGGCTATCATCGAGAAACCTTTGACAAATCGTCGGTAATAACCGGCGAGTCCCAGGAAGCTCCGAACTTCGGTAATATTTCTTGGAGGCTTCCAGTTAAGTATGGCTGAAATTTTGCTCGGGTCAGCTCGAATACCCGATGCGGACACCACATGACCCAAGAAGCTAACCTCTCTTAACCAGAACTCACACTTACTGAACTTAGCATATAACTGCTTATCCCGCAAAATTTGCAACACTAGCCTCAGATGCTCAGCATGTTCGGTCTCATCTCTTGAATAGACCAAGATGTCATCAATGAACACAACTACGAACCGATCCAAATATGGTCTGAAGATCCAATTCATCAAATCCATAAATACCGCAGGGGCATTTATGAGCCCAAACGGCATCACTAAGAACTCGTAGTGACCATATCCCGTTCTGAAAGCAGTTTTGGGTATGTCCGAATCTCGAATTCGCAACTGATAATAGCCCAATCTCAAATCTATTTTTGAGAACATTGAGGCTCCCTTCAGTTGGTCGAACAAATCATCGATACGCGGTAACGGATATTTGTTCTTTATCGTCACTTTATTCAGTTGACGATAGTCAATGCACAACCTCATGGTTCCGTCCTTCTTTTTCACGAACAATACTGTGCACCCCAAGGTGAGAAACTTGGTCGAGCAAAACCTCTATCCGTCAATTCTTGCAACTGAGCTTTCAACTCTTTTAACTCGGTTGGTGCCATATGATACGGAGCTATCGAAATCGGCGTAGTCCCAGGTACAAGCTCAATACCAAACTCTACCTCCCGAACAGGTGGTAAACCCGGTAATCCTTCAGGAAAAACATCCGGGTATTCACAAACCACCGGCACAGATTCGGGTTTCTTGTCTAATTCTTTGTCATCCAGTACATACGCAAGGTATGCTTCGCACCCTTTTCTTACATATTTCTGGGCCAACATTGCTGATATTACAGCTGGAATCTCCTCCAAGTCCGTAGACTCAACTCGGATTACTTCGTTATTTGCGCACCTCAAATCAATAGTCTTGCTTTTGCAATTCACAACAGCATCATGCGCGGTCAACCAATCCAAACCAAGAATAACATCAAATTCATCAAACGGCAAAAGCATGAAGTCCGCCGGAAAACAGGAACCTCGAATTTCTAGGGGACATTTCTTACACACTTTGTCGACAAGCACGTAACGACCCAAGGGATTTGACACCCGAATTACGAACTCAGTAGACTCAATAGGTAAAGTCTTACTGGATGCTAAGGTTTCACATATGTAAGAATGAGTAGAACCGGGGTCAATCAAAGCAATTACATTAGTATCAAAGAGAGTAAAAGTACCGGTAATAACATCAGGCGAAGAAGCATCCTCGCGGGCACGTATAGCATAAGCTCTAGCAGGCGCACGAGCCTCGGATCTGGTCGTAGCATCTCTAGATCCTCTCTGACCACCACTAGCATTGCCCGTATTTCCAGATGGTCTACCTCGAGCAGTGGTAGCACCCGGTTTCCCACTCTGATTTTCATTCTGTTCAAACAACCTCGGGCAATCTTTAATGAAGTGGTCAACTGATCCGCCCTTGTAACAGGAGCGGTCAGGGAATCTACAACTCCCCGAATGCCATTTACCGCAATATCGACATTTCGTTCTATCTCGACGTTCATTCCTAACACTGGCGACCAAAGTGCCTCGTGTACCTACAGGGGGTCGATCACGATCTCGTCTAAAAAGGCCTGAAGTGCCTCTAAACTGGCCCGCATCATCTCGAAATTTCGTCGATGCCTGTTGAAGAGACTTTCCTGAAGATCTTTTACGAAACTCTCCAGTTCCCACATCAACTTTTTGTTTTTCTTTTCTAAGCTCTTCGGCTTTACAAGCTCGCTCGACCAGTACTACGAACTCTCGTATTTCAAGAACGCCAATGAACATTTTTATATCTTCATTCAGCCCATCCTCGAAGCGTTTACATATGATAGCCTCGGACGAAACACATTCCCGAGCGTATCTACTAAGTCTAACAAATTTTCGCTCGTAATCAGTAACTGACATGGAACCTTGCTTAAGCTCAAGAAATTCCTTCCGTTTTTTATCAACAAATCTCTGACTGATATACTTTTTCCGAAACTCAGTTTGGAAAAACTCCCAAGTTACTTGCTCTCGGGGCACAACAGAAGTCAGAGTACTCCACCAATAATAGGCAGAATCACGTAGCAAGGAGATAGTACACTTTAGGCATTCATCGGGTGTACAAGATAGCTCATCGAGTACCCGGATAGTGTTGTCCAACCAAAATTCAGCTTGCTCGGCATCGTCGCTATCCGTAGCTTTAAATTCAGTAGCCCCATGTTTTCGGATTCTATCAACTGGGGGCTTATTTGACC